>NC_135958.1:26699164-27002021 GCF_053455715.1 Rhinoraja longicauda
GACCAGCGATCATCCCGTACACTAGCACTTTCCTGCACACTAGGGACAATTTACAATCTTTACCGAGCCCAATCATCCTACAGACCTGAATATTTTTGGAGTGTGGGAGGAAACCGGACACCCGGAAAAATTCCCATGCGGTCACGGAGAAAACGTACAAACTTCATACAGGCAACACCGTGGCCAAGATAGAGCCTGGATCACTGATTAAAATATAATATAATATAAGCAAAGGATACAAATAAAAAGGGGAATAGATTATATTGATTTTAGTCTGTGTGCATATCAGCAGCACAGTGACAGAGCTCGTAGAGACGCTGCCTCACAGCTCCAGTGAACCCAAGTTCTATCCTGACCTCGGGTGCTGTCTGTCTGTGCGGGATTTGCACATTCTCCTTGTGATCTTGTGGGTTTCCTTTGGGAGCTCCCAAAGAAGTGATGGCTGGTGGTTTATTTGACCACTGAAAATATCACCTAGAATTGATGGGAATATGGAGAAAATAGATCAAAGGGATGATTAGTTGGAGAGTGGGAGTATCCATGAGCTAACATAAAATGGCCTCTTTCTCTGTCATAAGGAATGTGGAAATACAAAAAGACTTATCTTTCAGGCTTGTCAATAAAGTTGAAGCAGAGGAATCCAAATGAAGGTGACAAATTAGTTCCTGAATAGGTTCGGTGAAAGCGAGCAAAGGCTAATTATTGATGGGTATTCTTGTGAGCAGAGGTTTCACATAGCTCAGTACTTGGTCCTTTGCTTTTTATCATATACTGGACCAAGTGGACCCATTGGGCCCAAACCTCTCCTGCATTGGTGCAGCACCCTCTCCTCCCCCCCTCCCCCCCTCCACCTCCCCCCCCCCCTCCCCCTCCCCCTCCCATTTCCCCCCTCCCATCTCCCCCCTCCCATCTCCCCCCTCCCTCTCCTCCCCCCCTCCCCGTACATGCTAACGTATGGGGTGATCACTGACGTGAACTCGGTGGGCAGAAGGGCCTGTTTCCGTGCTGTACCTCTAAAATGAATGGAGGGAGCCTGAAATGTTTTGCCTGGGATGGTGGTGGAGGCAGAAGCAAAAGTGGCATTCAAGAGGCTTTTGTAAAGGCACATGAAGTGCAGGAAATAGAAGGATATGGATTATGTACAGGCAAATGAGATCAGTTTAACTTGACATTATGTTCGGCACAAACATTGTAGACTGAAGGATCCGTTTGTGCCCTGTACTGTTCTATGTATGTGTTTAGTTAATACAGCAAGGGTAATGAGTGGGGAGAAGGCAGAGGCAACCAATGTACGTATACACCAATACAATAGGAAGTCTGCAGGTAAAATATACCACTAATTATGTCTCTTCTCCGAACCATTAGCACGCAAAGATGCACCGTAAATGCTTATCAAATATGGCCTCGGGACTAACAAGTGTTTGCTGATTTCAGATTTCAGTGTCACAAATATATAATTTTCATAACCTTGTAATTTCTTGTTACGTAATAGTTTGCATGTCTGGATACTATGAATTAACAAAGCCAATATTGGAACCTGTTATTATTTATGTCAAGTTTTATTGCTATCTGCTGATTGGATGTAATACATTTACAGATTTCTTCTTTTTAATAATTGACTCCCAACCCAAACAAGACACAAAATGCTGGAGTAACTCAGCGGGACAGGCAACATCACTGGAGAGAAGGAATGGGTGACGTTTTGGGTCGAGACCCTTCTCCAGTCTGAACCTGCATCTTCAGTTCCTTCCCACTCAACCCAAGCAACACCAACACTCCAATTTCCTTAATCCACCATTATCACTCTCACCTCACTGGACATACATGCTGAAAATTGCAGAGCATAGCTCCCAGGACACACAAGCTGATCTATTACAAGTGTTGAGAGCCTCCTCACAATGCACAGCATTCCCTTTCAGGCAGGGAATTGCTCAGAGCAAGTGGCCTGCCTTCAGACGCTCACTCAACAGAGAATACAAAACCACATTGCTTCACTGCCACCCTCTCAAAAGGATGCAGAAGAAAGTGGCACAGCTGTGCCACACATAGCCCCAGGTTCGATCCTGTCACATAACTCCATAGCCCCGAGTTCGATCCTGTCCTCAGGTGCTGTCCGTGTGGAGTTTGCCCATTCTCACAGTGACAGCATGGGTTTTCTCCGGATGCTCCAGTTTCCTCCCACATTTCAAAGACGTGCAGGCCTGTAGGGTAATTGACCTTTGTAAATTACCCTCGGTGTGTAGGGAGGGGATGTGAAAGTGGGATAACATAGAGCTAATGTGAATGGCTATCCTTGCTGTATCTCTAAACTCAAAACGAAACCCTAAACCATTTACTTTGTTTAAATCTAAAATATCTGAAGGATTTCTTTCTTGATATGCTACAATCAGTCAGCCAAGCAGGCAAATGAATGGTATGGATATGGTCAGGATGGGATTGACCCCTGACAGGGCATTCCTTGAGGCTGATGACACTCTGACTGGCAGGTAGGCCTCAGGAGGTAAATCCTGAGGCCCTGTTTCCAGAATACCCCTATGCCCTTTGTTTAATCGTTCCTGTCAAAGGCTTTTCAACAATTTTTGAGTGTCTCTAATATTTGGAACATTGAAAAATGATTCAAATTGATTCAAATGTCTTTTAAAAAGCAAACAAAAAATGCTGGAGTAACTCAGCAGGTCAGGTAGAATATGGATGGGTGATATTTTGGTACGAGACCCTTAACATCACCCATTCATTTCCCCCAGAGATGCTGCCTGATCTGCTGAGGCAATCCAGCATTTTGTGTCAATCTTTGGTATAAACCAGCATCCGATTTATTTAGAGTCATAGATTCATACAGTGTGGAACAGACCCTTCTGGGCCCAACTTGCCCACACCAACCATCTACACTAGTCCCACCTGTCTGCATTTGGCCTATATCCCTCTAAACCTGTCCTATCCATATACCTGCCTAATTGTTTCTTAAAAGTTGCAATAGTACCTGCCTCAACTACCTCCACTGGCAGCTTGTTCCATACACCCACCACCCTTTGAGTGTAAAAATTACCTCTCAGATTCCTATTAAATCTCTCCTCCTTCACCTTAAACTTATGTCTTTTGATTCTCAATTCCCCTACTATGGATAAGAAACTTGCTATTTCTATTATAATTTTGTACATCTCTATATCCTCATCCTCCTGCGCTCCAAGGAGTAGACCCCTCAACCTCTCCCTATAACAGACCCTCGAGCCCTGGCAACATCCTCATAAATCTTCTCTGTACCCTTTTCAACTTGACAACATCTTTCATGTAACATGGTGCCCAGAACTAAACACAATACTTGAAATGCGGCCTTGTTTTGTTTTGTTTCTACTAAGACTCCCTTGTCTTATTTCAGTTAAAGGGTTCGTTCTCGATGATTTGACAAAGCACACTATGCCTTGTTTTAACAGTCCAAAGGACTCTCTTTGACGGTGTAGCACTCCCTCAGAATAGCACTGAAGTTTCAGCCAAGATATTTATGCTTGAAGTCTCTGGAGTATGTTCTGATCCCACAGCCTTCTGATTGTAAGCCAACAATGCTTTGAACCATTGCTGACAAGGTTTCTAACACAGATCCCGGACAAAGATTCTCAGTGGGCCTGGGTTTATTTTGCAGTTGCTATTTGAAGTATTAGATTATTCCAACTCCTGCAGCAAAAGAATTTTAGCATGTCCCATTGCTAGTTGTATTGCATGAACAGAGTGCTCACCAGCTCACCAGGCAAGGGGATAGATCTTACAGATTCTTCGAGAACTCAATGCCTTGGTGTTTAGAAACTCAGAGGAAAGGTGTGAATTGATGTTGTGCATACACTGATAGATTATTTTTAATACAATTTCACGGGAAAAAAGCTAAATAACATTGAAGCAAGGTCAGGAAAACCATTTCTTCGCATTCACTGAGATAGACTGTAGCTGCAACTTCAAACATGATGGGAGGTGTAAGTTAGAGCAATAGCAACTCACTTTCACATGTCCACATATCATCTTAAATCAAAGAGTTTCCACTTCGGGGGACAGCATAAAATATTACATAGAGTTGTAGATGATTCTCATAGAATCATTTGCCAGGGTAGGAAAGGTTTAAAGGGATGTGAGCCAAATCCGGGCAAATTGGGCTAAAGCCATTGAACCATTGAGCTTAGATGGGGCATATTGATCGGCATGGACAAGTTGGTCGAAGGACCTGTTACTGCGTTGTATGACTCAATGACCTCACCCTTTCAGTGACAATCCCTCTTTGAGCCCGAACGTGAACTTCCACCACAGTACCTCCCAAACCCACCAACTCTGAGATGGACCAGGCCAAGGAAACATCAGAAGATTCCCCTCTGAGTTGCAAACCATCCTTTCATGGAATAGTTCTCATTGTTCTAAACCTTGAAACATCCCACGCAACATCATTGTGAAGGCTCATACACCACACAGACAGGGGCACAGGTGAACCCCTCCGATATGGCCAGTTGGGTAACAGTTCACCCTGACAGAATTCACAAAACACGAGCCAAAAATGTAGAGTCATAGGACAAGCAGGCCCTTCGGCCCAACTCATCGATGCTGACCATGATGCCACATCTAAGCTAATCCACTCTTACAGAAGTGATGTGAAAAAGAAGTAAATTAATAAACTGAAATATTCATTTCTTCTCATTTCACGCCACCTGGCACATGCATAAATGACAGAACTTCATCCGAGGAACTCAGTGGCTCCTCCCCGTAATTCAAGGGTCACCTGTAGTTGAAAGAATCAGCTTACACAGGCCTGTAAGCAACATTTAGTAAATGTTGGCCCTTTAATGATGACCAAATTTAGCTTATGAATAAAAAATAAGGATGGAATCTAACCCATTAAAGTCCAACTTTACAACTACCATCTGGAAGGAGGGAGAGAAAATATTGGAAACACTCAGCACATTGGGCAACGGCTATGTAAAGAGAAACAGAGTTAACATTTCAAATCAAAGACCCTTTTTGTTTCAGATTTCCAGCAGCTGCAATTTATTGATTTCCATCTCATTTGGATTTTACTGGGACTGGAAGGCTTGAATTATCGGTACAGGGTGGATAGGCTGGGACGTTTCTCCCTGGAGCATTAGAGGTTAAGGGGTGGCCTTATGGCAGTATACAAAATTATGAGCCACATTGATAAATTGAATGGTCAGTCTTTTTTCTAGGATAAGGGAGTCTAAAACTAGAAGACATAGGTTGAAGGTGGGAAGGGGAAGATTTAAGGAGCAACATTTTCACACAGAAGGTGGTGGGTATAGCAAATGAGCTGCGAGAGGCAAGTACAATTACAATGTTTTAAAGACACTTGAACAGGTATATGGATAGAATGGGTTAGAGGTATATGCGCCAAACGCAGCCAAGTGTAGCCAGCTCGTATAGACATCTTGGTCTGCATGGATGAGTTGGGCCGAAGGGCCTGTTTCCCTGCTGTATAACTCTATTACACCAAGCAGAAATTTTGGAACTGCATCACAGATCAGAAGAGACCAAAATGATAATTTCACTTTGTTCTGTTCAAAGATTCCCTTCTAAAGTATTGCGAGCGACAGATTTTGTTTAGATAGAAGGGTCCTTGTCCTGAAACATTAACTGTCTCTCTTTCACAAATGCTGCGTGTTGGAACCATTTTCTGTTTTTATTTTATTTCTAAAGATATGCTTTCAAAACTTTTCAATGCAGCGTGACCAAACGAAATGTGCAACATTATATTAACTATATTAGAAAAAGTCATAAGGTCATGTGATAGGAGCAGAATTAGGCCATTCAGCCCATCAAGTCTACTCCACCATTCAAACATGGCTAATCTATCTCTCCCTCCTAACCCCATTCTCCTGCCTTCTCCCCATAAACCTCTGACACCCAAGTGGCCAAAACCTTAACTAAAATAATGAGTTTTAAAGAGTGTGTTGGAAGAGAGAGACTGAGAGAGGTGGAGATGTGTCAGAAGGGAGTTTCTCATTAAGGAATAAGAAGCTAGGTAGTTGATGCCCGAGGTACCAATGGTGGAGTCAAGTCATTCTGTATTGAATTAATTGAAATGTTTGAAAGATGCAGCACAAAATCAGGCCCTTCGGCCCAATGAGTCCACACCGACCATCGATCACCTGTTCTCACTAGTTCTGTGTTATCCCACTTTCTCAACCACTCCTAACACATTAGGGGCAATTTACAGAGGCCGATTATTCTACAAACCAGCAGATCTTTGGGATGTGGGAGGAAATCTATGTAGTCACAGGGAGAACTTGCAAATTCCACATCAAAACCTAGACAGCATCAACTGTCAGGATCGAACCCCAGTCTCTGATGCTGTAAGGCAACAGCTCTACCAAGTGTGCCACTGTGCCACCCTTGGTGTGTCACCCTGTATGATCGGACACCCATTGATCTACTGCAAGTTTTCACAACTTTATTTTTATTGCAGCATTCCAGCATTGGCTGTTTCATTTTTGTTTTCATTTAGTTGACCCCTGTTACAGAAATCATTAAAATGCATTTTGAACATATTCCCCCCTTCTCTGTTTGATAATTTATTCTCAATTAATGGCGATCTCGTTGTTTTGGATTAATTTGACTTTTTAAAATAATATTCCATGGCCTACATTAAAAGTAACCTGGCATTTTCTATTTTCTTGTTACTTATCACCTTCGGTAAAGGTGTTTTAATAAAACATTGGACTCCAAAAAATACCTTTATCCAATAGCTTTCTCGTGTGATGTCTTATTCTCCGGTGAAATGTAAAAGCCACCAGTGTAATCAAAACAGGTGAGTGATTAAGACATTCAGGCAAGGTGATAGGAGGTTATAGTCTCCTGCCGACTCGAGTAGAATGGGCCTTGCAGGCTTTTGCAAGGTTCACAATAGACTAACATGGGGATCACCAAGAATTTGCAAGGCGGCCTCCCTCAGGACTGAAAAAGCTAGAGATCAGGCCAGCATGTTTTAGTATGTCATTCAAATGCAACAGTGATATGGTGCCTGGCTGTGGAAATCAACTTTTAGGAACAAAATCGCGATATTCACCAGTGCTTCGGACTGAGTAACTGTCAGCGTTCCAAAGTAATTGGGACGCTGATAGCTGATGAGGAAATTTCACTATATCTCACTGACATTCCCAATCAGAAAGCTCTGGGAAAGTGGATCAAAGGGGACATAAATGTTCATGCCATTTTGTAAGAAAAATTAAAAATGCGAGTTTGAATTACTGTTAATGCACAAAGTATGTGCTATAGCCCCTGCATAAGCTCACAACCAAGAAAACCAAGCCCAATGCCAAAGTGGTATCTAAACTACCTATACACACTTATTAAGTGAAGTGGCCTCTGTAAATTGCCCTGAGTGAATAAGGAGCGGATGAGAAAGCGGGATAACATAGAACTAGTGTGAACGGGACTGGGCTCACTATGCTGTAGCTTTCAATGAATTCAATCAAAAGTAGAATATTAATTATGCAAGAAAAAGAAAAAGAAAAGAAAATTAAAAAAACACTTTTATTGCTATTTCACACTGCAAATGCTGCATTTTAATGCTGCATACAGGGAATGGAATCAAATGCGATTTACAATACTAAAATTGCTTGTTTGTCCCAGCCTGTCTGTTTTCATGCTCTGCAGAAGCCTCCCCTTTTTATTTCCTATTTCATCAATTTGACCTTCATTCCTTTATCCTTCTCCCAATTGCGATGCAACGCACCAACAAGTCTCCTTCACTTGCAGCTCCCAAACACACAACCTCTACAAGGTGAAGGGCAGCAGGGCAAAGGGAATACCTTAGCCTATAGGTTCCCCTCCAAGCTGACTTGGAAATATATCACAATTCCTTCATCATAAATCCTGGAACTCCCCAGCCACCTTCAACAGTAGGACTGCAGGAGTACAAAGCGGTCACTAACCACTACCTATTCAAAGGTAACAGGCAATAGGTAATAATTAATATCTAACTCTACCTTTGATTGGATTGATTGAAAGATGCAGCAGGGAAATTAGGCCCTTCAGCCCACCGAGTCCACACCGACAAATCGATCACACGTTCACACTAGTTCTATGTTATCCCACTTCCTCATCCACTCCCTATATACTTGGGGCAATTTACAGAGGCCAATTAACCTACAAACCCACACGTCTTTGGGATGTAGGAGGAAACCGGAACACGCAAAGTAAACCCACGCGGTCGCAGGGAGAATGTGAATACTCCACACAGACGGCATCTGTCGTTGGGATCAAACCCCGGCTCTCTGGCGCTGTGAGGTATCAGCTCTACTTGCTGCACCATTGTGCTGCCTTTGGTTGCTGGTGCTACCCATGTTGGGCATGACAGTTTAGTGGTTAAGTTCCTGGGACCAGTATCAGGAACCTTGCCAGATGAATCCGGAGACACAAGTTCAAAACCCACCATTGTAGCCCAGGAATTTAAATTATAATTAAATAAGATTTTAAATGCTAGTATGCGTAATGGTAATTATAATACTACCCAACTATCAATAGTCAATAGACAATAGACAATAGGTGCAGGAGTAGGCCATTCAGCCCTTCGAGCCAGCACCGCCATTCAATGCGATCATGGCTGATCACTCTCAATCAGTACCCCGTTCCTGCCTTCTCCCCATACCCCCTTACTCCGCTATCCTTAAGAGCTCTATCCAGCTCTCTCTTGAAAGCATCCAACGAACTGGCCTCCACTGCCTTCTGAGGCAGAGAATTCCACACCTTCACCACCCTCTGACTGAAAAAGTTCTTCCTCATCTCCGTTCTAAATGGCCTACCCCTTATTCTCAAACTGTGGCCCCTTGTTCTGGACTCCCCCAACATTGGGAACATGTTATCTGCCTCTAATGTGTCCAATCCCCTAATTATCTTATATGTTTCAATAAGATCCCCCCTCATCCTTCTAAATTCCAGTGTATACAAGCCCAATCGCTCCAGCCTTTCAACATACGACAGTCCCGCCATTCCGGGAATTAACCTAGTGAACCTACGCTGCACGCCCTCCATAGTAAGAACATCCTTCCTCAAATTTGGAGACCAAAACTGCACACAGTACTCCAGGTGCGGTCTCACCAGGGCCCGGTACAACTGTAGAAGGACCTCTTTGCTCCTATACTCAACTCCTCTTGTTACGAAGGCCAACATTCCATTGGCTTTCTTCACTGCCTGCTGAACCCGCATGCTTCCTTTCATTGACTGATGCACTAGGACACCCAGATCTCGTTGAACTCCCCCTCCTCCTAACTTGACACCATTCAGATAATAATCTGCCTTTCTATTCTTACTTCCAAAGTGAATAACCTCACACTTATCTACATTAAACTGCATCTGCCATGTATCCGCCCACTCACACAACCTGTCCAAGTCACCCTGCAGCCTTATTGCATCTTCCTCACAATTCACACTACCCCCCAACTTAGTATCATCTGCAAATTTGCTAATGGTACTTTTAATCCCTTCGTCTAAGTCATTAATGTATATCGTAAATAGCTGGGGTCCCAGCACCGAACCTTGCGGTACCCCACTGGTCACTGCCTGCCATTCCGAAAGGGACCCATTTATCCCCACTCTTTGCTTTCTGTCTGTCAACCAATTTTCTATCCATGTCAGTACCCTACCCCCAATACCATGTGCCCTAATTTTGCCCACTAATCTCCTATGTGGGACCTTGTCGAAGGCTTTCTGAAAGTCGAGGTACACCACATCCACTGACTCTCCCTTGTCAATTTTCCTAGTTACATCCTCAAAAAATTCTAGTAGATTTGTCAAGCATGATTTCCCCTTCGTAAATCCATGCTGACTCGGAATGATCCCGTTACTGCTATCCAAATGCTCAGCAATTTTGTCTTTTATAATTGACTCCAGCATCTTCCCCACCACTGATGTCAGACTAACTGGTCTATAATTACCCGTTTTCTCTCTCCCTCCTTTCTTAAAAAGTGGGATAACATTTGCTATCCTCCAATCCACAGGAACTGATCCTGAATCTATAGAACATTGAAAAATGATCTCCAATGCTTCCACTATTTCTAGAGCCACCTCCTTAAGTACTCTGGGATGCAGACCATCAGGCCCTGGGGATTTATCAGCCTTCAGTCCCATCAGTCTACCCAAAACCATTTCCTGCCTAATGTGGATTTCCTTCAGTTCCTCCATCACCCTAGGTTCTCCGGCCCTTAGAACATTTGGGAGATTGTGTGTATCTTCCTCAGTGAAGACAGATCCAAAGTAACGGTTTAACTCGTCTGCCATTTCTTTGTTCCCCATAATAAATTCCCCTGCTTCTGTCTTCAAGGGACCCACATTTGCCTTGACTATTTTTTTCCTCTTCACGTACCTAAAAAAACTTTTGCTATCCTCCTTTATATTATTGGCTAGTTTACCCTCGTACCTCATCTTTTCTCCCCGTATTGCCTTTTTAGTTAACTTTTGTTGCTCTTTAAAAGAGTCCCAATCCTCTGTCTTCCCACTCTTCTTTGCTATGTTATACTTCCTCTCCTTAATTTTTATGCTGTCCCTGACTTCCCTTGTCAGCCACAGGTGTCTCTTACTCCCCTTAGAGTCTTTCCACCTCTTTGGAATAAATTGATCCTGCAACCTCTGCATTATTCCCAGGAATACCTGCCATTGCTGTTCTACCGTCTTCCCTGCTAGGGCCTCCTTCCAATCAATTTTGGCCAGCTCCCGCCTCATGCCTCTGTAATCCCCTTTGCTATACTGTAATACCGACACTTCCGATTTTCCCTTCTGCCTTTCCATTTGCAGAGTAAAACTTATCATGTTGTGATCACTGCCTCCTAATGGCTCTTTTACCTCTAGTCCCCTTATCAGATCAGGATCATTACACAACACTAAATCCAGAATTGCCTTCTCCCTGGTAGGCTCCAGTACAAGCTGTTCTAAGAATCCATCTCGAAGGCACTCTACAAACTCTCTTTCCTGGGGTCCATTTCCAACCTGATTTTCCCAGTCTACCTGCATGTTGAAATCTCCCATAACCACCGTAGCATTACATTTTTGACACGCCAATTTTATCTCCTGATTCAACTTGCACCCCATGTCGAGGCTACTGTTTGGGGGCCTATAGATAACTCCCATTAGGGTCTTTTTACCCTTACAATTTCTCATTTCTATCCATACTGATTCAACATCTCCTGATTCTATGTCACCCCTTGCAAGGGAATGAATATCATTCCTTACCATCAGAGCAACCCCACCCCCTCTGCCCACCTGTCTGTCTTTTCTATACGTTGTGTACCCCTGAATATTCAGTTCCCAGCCCTGGTCCTCTTGTAGCCATCATAACAATTCAACTAGTTAACTAATGTTCTTGAGTGAAAGACATTTGCAGCATGGCCTAGGTATAACTCCAGACTCATCAATGTTCTTAACTTGAAAGGTCCCGACCAGAAACGTCACCTATCCATGTTCTCCAGGGATGCTGCCTGATCCGCTGGGTTACTCCAGCTCTGTGTGTCCTCTCCTCTTAACTCTTCACGACTTCCTCAGTTTGGAGGTAATTAAAAAGGGGTAATAAATGCAGGTGTTGCCTGGAGTCTCCACATCTTGTGAACGAATAAGAAGAAATTCCAGCCTTACCAGAAGTCAGATCTACTGTAAATTAATTGCATTTTCTTAGCTCTCACTTTTGTCTTGCTGTGCTATTCACCTGAAGCACCCAGCAGAAAGAGAGCTTCACTTTCTCATCAGTCCTGATTAAAGGACTCGACAGGGGACAAGCAATTAACTGGTAGTTAGCAAATGTCAACACTGGGTCCAAATAAAAGATGCCAACTCTGACTGTGTTGCGGCAGTGCCAGAGTGGAATGACAACTGGCCCCCTGGTAGAAACAGGCCATCTCTCATTAGATCGGTGCCATGTTTAAAATAATGACAAGGCACCATTAGCCTTAGTAGACCACCATTTGTTGCATCGTACAGATGCCAGAAACCAAAAAAAATCTCAACATAAGTCTCAGCATAAAATGCTGAAGTAATTCAGCAGGTCAGGCAGCATCTGTGGAGGACTGAGCCTGAAGAAGGGTCCTGACCCAATACGTCACCCATTCATGTCCTCTACAGACACCTGCCCACTGAGTTACTCCAGCACTTTGTGTTCTACGCAAGATTCCAGCATCTGCAGTTCCTTGGGTTTCCAATACGATGCCAATACCTGGATCAAGTATACTTCAGCTCCAAATGGCATGATAGAGGCAGTAGCTTTCATATCCTCTTTTATATGATCTACTGAATCTAATGAATCGTGTATTATTTTCTGACTTACCTGGTGTTTTTGAGACTGCTGTGATTTGCTGTCATCTTTTCTCCCTCGTAAAGCAATGAGTCCATTGAGCTCTCTCCTTCCCTGCGTGTAGTTTGGGTCCATAAGAGACTTGTCAGTGCCAGTCAGCACTGTAACAGGGTGTAGATAGGACTTCCTGAAAAATTGGGTCACGGCAGATTCAGCCCACCTAAACTGTGCAAAAGTGTTCATGTTGGCAAAAATAAAGCAATCAGATGCTCAAAGGCATTTTTTTCCCCTTCCTCGAAGAAAATAGCAGCGGTAAGATATATCTCGCCCCTCCATATCTCTGTAACTTCCTCCACCACTGCAACACTTCATTGCTCGTGCTCTGTCTCTTGCATATCATCAACCATGCCATTAGCTGCTCACACCCTTTAAATCCCACCGTCTCCACTTTCTTCTTCCGAAACACTTTATAAATTCTATTTCTTAGACCAGGCTTTTGCGTATCTTCCGTGGCTCTGTGTCAGACGTTGTCTGGTTACATTGCTGTGAAACATCATGGGAGGTTTTGATTAATTGAAAGATACAACATTGAAACAGGCCCTTCTGCCCACCAGGTAATACATTGAACCATCAATCACCCGTTCACACTAGTTCTATGTTACCCTACTTTTGCATCCACTCCCTACACGCATTCAGGGCTATTTTACAGAGAACAATTAACCTTCAAACCCTGGGGAACCCTGGGGAAGTGGGAGGAAACCAGAACGCGGGAAGAACATGTAATCTCCATGCAGAGAGTAGCTAAAATCAGGATCGAACCTGTGTCTGTGGGGATGTAAGGCAGCAGCTCCATCAGCTGCACCACTGTGCTGCCTTTAATATGATCTTAATATGTCAACAATGCTGAGAGATGGCGAGATCCATGGAGAGAATTGAAGACATGAAAGCATTAAACCCTAAGGCACACCTTCAATGGTGGGGCTCAGAAATTGTGTGATGTACAGGAGTCTTGATATATACTAAAGCTACTAACTGCTACAAACAGGCTAAGAGCTATTGGACATATTATTGCAGCTTGCCAGTGAATCGTCTGCCAACACTCACAGTGAAGAATCAATGCTCACAGTGCTTGTGGAATCATACCATGGACAGCTCTCAACATTTTCAGGGAAATGGGGAAAATATTTCATGAGGAGTGTTTTTGTGAAATGATCCTTTCAAGAAACATTGGAACCATAGAGTCATAGAGTCATACAGCGTGGAAACTGGCCTATTGGCCCAACTTGCCCACACCGACCATCTACACTAGTCTCACCTGCCTGTGTTTGGCCCATATCCCTCTAAACCTATCCTATCAGCAACCTGTCTAAATAGTTCTTAAATCTTGCGATAGTACCTGTATCACCTACCTCCTCCAGCAGCTCGTTCCATACACCCACCAACCTTTGTATAAAAAAAAGTTAGCCCTGAGGTTCCTATTAAATCTTCCCCCCCCCCCCCCCCGCCCCCCACCTCACCTTAAACCAATATCCTCTGGACATTAAAATCTTGGCAGCACGATGCTTCTTTGAAGGTCTGTTGTGCAGGCAGATGAGATCAGTTTAATTTGGCATTGTGTTCAGCACAAACATTGTAGGCTGCACTGTTCTATGTTCTATCTGCCATTTGCAATTCTATTGCAGGATTCCACAGGATTACCTTGCCTCCCTCAGTCAAGGTAATCTCTCTTATCTGTTGTTTTATAAATAACTAGACCAAGCGGACCCGTTGGGCCCAAACCTCTCCTGCATTGGTGCAGCACCCTCTCCTCCCCCACTCCCCCCTCCCCTCTCCCCCTCCCCTCTCCCCCCCCCCCACTCCCCCTTCCCCTCTCTCCCCATCCCTCCCTTCCCCCTCCCCTCTCCCCTCCCCCTCCCTCCACCCCCTCCCCTCCCCCCTTCCCCCCTTCCCCTGCCCCCCACTCCATTCCTCTCAACCCCTCATCCTGCCTCCTCCAACTTCTTCCATTAGCACCAAAGGGACGACGGTGGGTAAGGTGGACTTAAAATTGTCGCGCTATCGTGTAGCGTTTTGGCTGTAGTTCAGGAACAAACAAACAAACAAACGAGAGTTTTAGTATATAGATGCCGCAATCAATAGACAATAGACAATAGACAATAGGTGCAGGAGGAGGCCATTCGGCCCTTCGAGCCAGCACCGCCATTCAATGTGATCATGGCTGATCATTCTCAATCAGTACCCCGTTCCTGCCTTCTCCCCATACCCCCAAGTCATGGATTCCGCACCCATCATTCGTCTCTCCTCTCCCACCCACCCTCACAACTCCCCACTACATCAACACACCAGTAATAAAAGTGCTCCTAAGCTGGTGCTCCTAACGCTGGTCATGTTGTCTTCTACTGCAGACTGGTGCTGTTCTTGTAATGAGCATCCTTCATGTGTCATGTCTTATAAAAGAAACTCAAACCAGCATTGGGGTAATCTACCTCCAGGAGTGTTCCCAGATTAAAAATAAATCTCCTCTATGGTGATGTAAAAAGAACAGGAGAAAAGTCATACAGGCATTTTTTAATGTAGTATTTTCATTTATTAGTTAAATAAATATGGTTGATTAGAGTGAGGATATTTGATTGATTGGGCAGATGGATCAAAGTAGGGGAATCAAGAAGCAGAGGACATAGGTTTATGGTGAGGAGGAAAAGATTTAATAGGAACCTGAGGAGTAACTATTTTTACACAAAGGGTGGTGGGTACACTGAATAAGCTGCCGGTGGAAGTTGTTGAGGCAAATACTATCACAATGTTTAAGCAACATTTGGGTAGGTACATGGATAGGACAGTTTTAGAGGGATATGAGCCACACACAGGCAGAAGGGACTAGTGTAGATGGGGTATGTCGGGCGGTGTGGGCAAGTTGGCTGAAGGGCCTGTTTCCACGCTCTATGACTCTGTAGCTCCACTTAGATACAGATTGCAAGTCAGGGGCTGGAAAAGAGATGAGAACGTTGAAATTGATTGACCAGATATCCTGTAGGAAGCTGTTTTTACATTCTTATGATTTTGATAAACACCAGAACCATAGGCAAAGGGTGGAGGACTGGAATTAATTTGACACCCCCCCAAAAAAGAGCCACTAGGGACACAGAGGGCAGAAGGCCTCCTTCTGCACTCCAACATCATGAAAAAAAAACTATGTGCAAAGGAAGATTAAACATGCACGTGAGATTCTGATGAATAAAATCAATGAAGAGCAGCTTATCCACAGCTGGCAATCCATGCTAGAAGAAGCATTAACAAATACAAGTGCTTCAACTGTATACAAGGAGCGATATAACCTCTATGGGAAATTCTCAGTGGCGTGAAGGTAAAAGATAATTTCCCCTAACATCAACAGTTCTGACTTGGAGATTGATTGATTGAAAGACACAACAGTCCCTTCGGCCCACCGAGCCCATGACAACCACCCATTCACACTAGTTCTTTGTTCTCCCACTTTTGCATCCACTTCCTACACACGAGGAGACAATTTATAGAGGCCAATTAACCTCCAAATCTGCTCGTCTTTGGGATCTGGGAGAAAACTGGAGCACCCAAGGGAAACCCACGCAGTCCCAGGGAATAGGTGTGAACTCCACTCAGACAGCACCCAAAGTCAGAATTAAACCCGGGTCTTTGGCGCTGTGAGGCGGAAGCTCGACACAGCTGCGCGATCGTGTAGGAAATAAAATGAAATATTGCAAGGGTGTTAGAAAGATAGAAACAAGGAACTACAGATGCTGGTTATTATTCAAAGGGACACAAAGTGACTTTACTTTAATTTAGAGATACAAGCCCTTCGGCCCATCGAGTCCGCACCGACCAGTGATCACCCTAGTACACTAGCACTATCCTAGAGACTAGAGACAATTTACATTTTTTTTAACCGAAGCCAATTAACCTACAAACTAGGTCTTTGGAGTGTGTGAGGAAATCGGGGTGCCTGGAGAGAACCCACAAGGAGAACGCACAAACTCCATACAGACAGCACCCAAAGACAGGATTGAACCTGTGTCTCTGGCACTGTAAGGTAGCAGGTCTACCGCTGTGCCACCATGCCGACCTAAGTGCTGGAGGAACTCAGCAGTGTTAGAAAGGTATTTAACTGGGTGAAAAGCACTTTTGGATGTCTTGAGGTTGCGAAAGGTGCTTTGTAATCGCAGGCTCTTTCTTTCAACAGTCGCTTATGTGCACACACTTCATCCTGTTTCCTTTCTCTGCTCATTTTGTTAGCAGGTGTCATTGGCCTTGCTATCACATTACAATGGCAGGGACACGTCTGTGGTGTGACAGCATTTGTAGACCTATTGAATGGTGGCAGAGTGTGTGCCAATAACCTCATCGTTGAGTGCTTGGCTCTCCTGTCAAAGCGTCATCACCTGTCAGCCCCAGCCCAGTATGAAGAAGGAGAATAGGCCTCCGATGTGTTTGTTTTGTCAGCTCTGACAACTGTGCCTCCTTTGACCTCTGTGTCTCATCAATTGACCATTTACATATGCTTGCCATTGGAATTGATGGCCCAACAATGGCTTGCAAACCATCTTTAGAATGCGTACTGAATGCCCTTTAAAATAGGACATTCAAAACAATTTAGTTTGTGCAAGAAATGTTGTCCACTTGAGTCGCCCTGCAATTAAACAGAATACCTGTAATTGCACACAGCCCAGAGAGAGACAACTCTTGTCAATATAAATTATAGCCACTGCCTCAACAGCTCTTCAACTCTGCAGCGTCGCTGAGATGAGCTTTCAGCTGCACGGACATCAATTGTGCTCAATAAAGGAGGGGAAAGTAATCCTTTGGAATAAAACATTAATGTTTCCTTTGCATTATAAGCTGAGAGAGCTGTTGTATCGAGAGATGGGAATTCCAGAAAGTATGATTAGCCTTTTACTACTTGCATGTCTAGACGCTTGAAACATTTAATTCACTGATGTCCTTGTGACGTAAATATGAACTTGCCCTCTGTGTTTTATTCACACACGCAAGCTTAAGACACATATAATTACACACAATCCCCAGCAATGATACCACGTTGACACTAAAGTTTGAATAATATACGAACATCAGCAGAATTCCAGGCCTGAGTTATTGTGCTGTACTTGTGCCATTTGCTGCTCCTATGTACACGATGCCTCAGAAAAGCCACCAGCATCCACAAAGACTCTTCACACCCCTGCAACAGTCTGTTCGAACTCCTTCCATCGGGCAGACGATACAAGGCCTTCTACGCCCGCACCTCCAGACTCAGGAACAGCTTCATCCCCAGGGCCATAGCTGCTATGAACCGGTCCTGCTGAGCCGGATGGTCACAACGCATAGATCAACTTGCACTTTACCCTGTCTAAAACTGTTACATTTGTTTCATTGGGTTGCTGTTGTCTAAATTACTTAAATTATTGCATCGTATGGGAGGCGCATTCCCAATCTCGTTGTACCCCTGGGTACAATGACAATAAAGATATATTGTATTGTATTGTATTGTATTGTATTGTATTGTACAAGCATGCTTCTGAAAAAAATGGATACATGTTCCATTCCCAAATCTTTCATCTTGACAAGTAATGTCCCTTGCACATAAGGACAAAGGTAGAAGGGTCCCGACAAAATGTCACCTGTCCATGTTGTCCAGCGATGCTGTCTGACCCGCTGAGTTACTCCAGCACTTTGTGTCTTTTATTTAAACCAGCATCTGCGGTTCCTTGTTTCCACACATAAGCACAAAAGTGTACACTCACCCACATACATTCTTATATATGTACACCTGCACACACGCACACTCACATGCATAATCACACACACACACACACACACACACACACACACACACACACACACACACACACACACACACACACACACACACACACACACACACACACACAGACACTTGCACAGACACACACACTCACACAAATACTCACACACACAGACATACACACACAAAATAATTTTCTTGATAAATCATTGCTTTTATTTTGTAGATTGCACCTTGAATCTTTGCAATTCTAATGGCAAGGTGATATCGAGAATGGAGCGTGTTCTATATCGATCTTCTAACCCCCCCCCCCCCCCCTTCCTCTCCCCACTCCCTGCAATCCACCTTCCACCCTTAGTTTCTTGATCACACATGGTCTAACTCCACCATTATGGGACAGGGTTGAGCAAACTTGCTTCCCCCACAGACCAGTTCCAGAGCCTGTATTACTGACCATCTCCCAGCACTTTCAAGGTTTGTTTGTTGCCAAGTACTCCAACCCCGTGGTTGACTCTAACGTATCTGACCCGTGTGTGTGGACAGAGCTTAACATGGGCCAGCAGCTGTGCACTCAGCTAACAGCTGCCAGTGGTGAACACACAGACTAGATCCTCTGCATGCAAATGAGTCAAAACGACAACGGCTATTTCTTATTTTACCCTCATGCGATTCCTGAATTCCAATGTGGCATTAGGATAAAATAAAGTCACCAAAAATTGAATTGATTTTCATAGTCATGGAGTCATACAACATGGAAACAAGCCCTTCGGCCCAACTTGTACACACCGGCCAACATGCTCCATCTACACTAGTCCCACCTGCCTGCATTTGGCCCCTATCCCTCTAAACCTATCCTATTCACGTACCCATCCAAATGTTTCTTAAACATTGCCTTAGCACCTCCCTCAACTACCTCCTCTGGCAGTTCATTCCATATACCATATACGAAGAGTTGCCTCTCAGGTTCCTATTAAATCCCCCACGTCCTGACCTCTATGATTTCCCACAGATGGAGTTATCAGGGGCAGAGGATGCAATTGTGCAGGGAAAGCAAGGTTGGAAACAAATGCCCACACACAGAAGCATGAGGATGGATGGAAGATAATTCACCTATAAATTAAGGGTAGCATAGTTGTGCAACTAGTAGAGGTTCGCAGCACAAGAGACCCGGGTCTGATCCTAACCTAAGGTGCTGTCTGCTTGGAGTTAGCATGTTCCCCCTGTGACCACGTGGATTTCCTACAGGGTGCTCCTGTTTCCTCCCACATCCGAAAGACATGTGGGTTTGTTGGTAAGGAGGGAAAAAATACAGTCACAGGGAAAACGAGAAAACTCCACGTAGACAGCACCTGAGCTGAGGATTGAACCCGGGTCTCTGGCACTGTGAGTCATCAGGTCTACCAACTGCACCACTATGCCGCCTCACTTGCTGTATCTTTAACCACTGGCAATCCAGCACAGGGATGGATTTAGTTTGGGGATATCAACCTTGAAGAGGATATGTAAACTTACTGGACAGTGAATGATCTAGATAGAGTGGATGTGGAGAGGATGTTTCTACTAGTGGGACTCTAGGACCAGAGGCCACAGCTCCCGAATAAAAGGATGCACCTTTAGAAAGATAAAGAGGAATTTCTTTAGTTAGAGGGTGATGAATCTGTGGAATTTATGTGGCATTAGGATAAAATATAGCAATCATTAAGCACAGGAGGTCATCATTGGATATTTGCGGAGATCGCCAGGTTCTTGAGTAGTGAGGGTGCCAAAGGTTATGGAGAGAAGGCAGGAGGATGGGGTTGAGAGGGAAAGATAGATCAGCCATGATTGATTGGCAGAGTAGACACGTTGGGCTGAATGGACTCATGCTCTTATGACTTCTGAACTCATGAACGTGTTTTTCGTTTATTTGGTTCCTTTACTTGACCTTTGGTGGTCTATTTGTGCGAGGTCTGGAAACCCATAGCAGAAGTCCCAATGCCACTCTAATATAGCATGGGAGATTCATGCCCTTATTAACCTTCCTCAAACCAAACAGCTGCTTAAGGCAACCCCTAGAATATGGCACCTGGAAGTCAAAAGAATGAATAGAGACCCAATTTTTGCTTTAAATATTTTGCAGCCATATCTAATTACAAACCCATGGAAGCAATGTGAAAACCGATATCCGCAGTGCAGTGCAATGATTTAGTGGCTCTGCTGTGGATACTGTGAAACCACAGGGGGGCTGAAAGATTAAGCCACAACTAAAATAATCCCTAAGTAACTGTATAACGATAGGACATGGCTAAACAACTGTACAGCAGTTCACACCAGACAGAGATCAAATAGAGAAATAGAAACCCTGCTGCGATGAAAGAAAATGGAGAGGGGGGGGGGGAGAGCAGAGATGGATGGGGGGGGGGGGGGGGTTGGGGGAACGGCAGGGGGAGGCAGAAGGGAAATCAAGGGAGGCACGGGTAAAATAATACCCTTCCCGACCCATACTATATTCCCATCAACACCTTCCACTTTCCACCATCTTCCTTCATACTGTGGGGCAACTCAAAGCAGCAAATTATTTTTGAGATGCAGCGTGAAAACAGCCGGCCGAGAAGGTCCACCGAGTCTATGCCGACCAATGATCACCAGTCCACAAGTTCTATCCTACACACTAGAGACAATGTACAGAAACCAGTTAACGTACAGACCCGCATGTCTTTGGAATGTGGGATCAAACCAGCGCACCTGGGGAAAGCTCACCCGGTCACAGCAGAACATACAAACACCGTACAGACAGCACCCAGCGTCAGGATGGAATCCGGGTCACTGGCGCTGTAGGGCAGCAACTTTACCGTTGCACCACTGAATAAACCAGAATACCCGGAGCAAAAACACATTTCAGTTGCAGGGATAACGTGCAAGCCCGATACTGGAAGCACCAGAATTCAGGATTGAACCCAGGTCAATTGAGATTGAGATTGAACCCAGGTCAAATCTCGTGCAATGATAGATTTTGTACTGTAATAAAACAATCGCCTCACCGATTAACCGTGCACAGATGCTTCAATGTTTGCCATTGTTGTGCATCGGTAGAAGGGAGGCACATGGAAATCATCGCTTTAGTTTAGTTGGGGATACAGCACGGAAACAGGCCCTTCGGCCCACAGAACTGCGCCAACCAGCAATCCCCATTACACACTTGGGACAATTTACAATTTTTATCAAAGTCAATTAACCCACAAACCTGGATGTCTTTGTAGTATGGGAGGAAACCGGAGCACCCAGAGAAAACCCACGGGGTGACAGAGAGAATGTACAAACTCCATACAGACAACACCCATAGTCAGGACCAAACTCAGATCTCTGGCACTGCAAGCAGCAAATCTACCACTATGCCACCATGCCACCCCATAAATGCTTCAATCTTTGCCATTATTGAACATCTGTGGAAGGGAGGCACATGGAAATCAATGCGGGGTAGATATGGACCAACTTAAATCACTGAGGGGGCCCTTTAAACCTCCCACCTTCCTAACTTTCTGCCTGATTTGCTCCTTGTTTTGGCATAACTGAGAACTGAAGATCGCAGTTCGCGACCTTTTCACCCTCCTGTCAGTAAGTCAGAAAGGCATACCGCGCATTTCCATGACGTCAGCACATGTGTAAAATACAACTGCGGGACGTGACACTGGGGCAGAGCTGCCCAATTCCAAATCCCCCATGGGGAAAAAACCACTGGCGGAAACGGGAGCAAGAAATACTTCCAAACATGCCCAATGTGCTTGTCATGCATGATTTATACAGAAAAAATACAGGCAGTTGATGTTTCTTTCTGAACCAATTTCTGCTCTCCAAAATATCAGCTCAGACATAATACTTGAAGTGCCTCTTTATCTCTCACATGGCTTTTGCTCACATGCGGATCTGTGTCAAATTTTGTTTGACAACACTCCTGTGAAGTGCCTTGGGATGTTTTTCTGTGTTAGCAGAGCAATATAATCGCAGCTGTTACTGTTGAAAGCTCGAAGAGCAACATTCTCCTTCTTTACTGCAGCCGCAACTGTGGTTTTCCAAAACTGATTTCAGCTTGAACTCAAACAATGATTTATTCATATAAATAAAACAAATCAACTTACAGCAGGAGCTCATTCGACGCCAAGCATAAACTCAGCATTGTTTACTGCAATCTTTTTTTGCTTAAAACCATAATAGCAATGCGGCTTCTTTTCTGATTTAAATAGAATTACAACGATAATTGAGAGAGGTGCAATAAGCTATGGAATAATGAAGGTGAGGTATGTCAGTATTGGTAAAGGGAATCTTTTTTCCATCCTTGTTGTCAGTTTCAGTATCAGCCTCATACAGATTCAGGGTCAAATAATAGCAAGGATTAGCTGGGGCATTCTCAGCTCTATGCTGCCCCAACAATTGACCTAATCTCAATGCCAGAACAATACACTCAACTGCGGTGAAGTGACACTTCTTAAGTCTGCTGTGCATCTGACCCTGCTGACTGAAACCTCTAATTGGTCTTGAATTCTGGACAGTTTTTCGCAGTGAAGATCCAGCTGCGTGGTATATGATTTATTCAACTTTTACCCTCCATTTCAGTTCTGTAAACTTCAAGTTGCACCTCACATGTGTTTGGGGACCTGCTCGTAATCTGGGACCTGTTTACTCGTGAGAAGTTGAAAGCAGCAGCCAATTAAGGCAGCAGCCGAGAAACCATAGCTCTCTCCTGGTTCAGTACACTGGCCCACTCCCATCAATACTGAGCTTCTGAAGGAGTTTGAGGCAAAACATGCTATGTGGCGAGTTATGATCTGAAATGCACAGCCTCAAAGCGTGGTGGAAACAAATCCAGTCGGAACTTCCAAAAGGGAATTCGATCAATACTTGGATGAAGCACAATTTGCAGGACTTTGGGGAAAAGACAAGGAGTGGAACTAATTAGATGGGGCTTTCAAAGAACAAGCAGTGGCACAATGGGTTAATTGGCCTTCTGCGCTGTATTATTCCGTTATTCCGTGAAAACATAGACTTGCTTTTATATAGTAGAAACGAAAAACTGCAGATTCTGTGTAATGATCCTGATCTGATAAGGGGACTAGAGGTAAAAGAGCCATTAGGAGGCAGTGATCACAACATGATAAGTTTTACTCTGCAAATGGAAAGGCAGAAGGGAAAATCGGAAGTGTCGGTATTACAGTATAGCAAAGGGGATTACAGAGGCATGAGGCGGGAGCTGGCCAAAATTGATTGGAAGGAGGCCCTAGCAGGGAAGACGGTAGAACAGCAATGGCAGGTATTCCTGGGAATAATGCAGAGGTTGCAGGATCAATTTATTCCAAAGAGGTGGAAAGACTCTAAGGGGAGTAAGAGACACCTGTGGCTGACGAGGGAAGTCAGGGACAGCATAAAAATTAAGGAGAGGAAGTATAACATAGCAAAGAAGAGTGGGAAGACAGAGGATTGGGACTCTTTTAAAGAGCAACAAAAGTTAACTAAAAAGGCAATACGGGGAGAAAAGATGAGGTACGAGGGTAAACTAGCCAATAATATAAAGGAGGATAGCAAAAGTTTTTTTAGGTACGTGAAGAGGAAAAAAATAGTCAAGGCAAATGTGGGTCCCTTGAAGACAGAAGCAGGGGAATTTATTATGGGGAACAAAGAAATGGCAGACGAGTTAAACCGTTACTTTGGATCTGTCTTCACTGAGGAAGATACACACAATCTCCCAAATGTTCTAGGGGCCGGAGAACCTAGGGTGATGGAGGAACTGAAGGAAATCCACATTAGGCAGGAAATGGTTTTGGGTAGACTGATGGGACTGAAGGCTGATAAATCCCCAGGGCCTGATGGTCTGCATCCCAGAGTACTTAAGGAGGTGGCTCTAGAAATAGTGGAAGCATTGGAGATCATTTTTCAATGTTCTATAGATTCAGGATCAGTTCCTGTGGATTGGAGGATAGCAAATGTTATCCCACTTTTTAAGAAAGGAGGGAGAGAGAAAACGGGTAATTATAGACCAGTTAGTCTGACATCAGTGGTGGGGAAGATGCTGGAGTCAATTATAAAAGACGAAATTGCTGAGCATTTGGATAGCAGTAACGGGATCATTCCGAGTCAGCATGGATTTACGAAGGGGAAATCATGCTTGACAAATCTACTGGAATTTTTTGAGGATGTAACTAGGAAAATTGACAAGGGAGAGTCAGTGGATGTGGTGTACCTCGACTTTCAGAAAGCCTTCGACAAGGTCCCACATAGGAGATTAGTGGGCAAAATTAGGGCACATGGTATTGGGGGTAGGGTACTGACATGGATAGAAAATTGGTTGACAGACAGAAAGCAAAGAGTGGGGATAAATGGGTCCCTTTCGGAATGGCAGGCAGTGACCAGTGGGGTACCGCAAGGTTCGGTGCTGGGACCCCAGCTATTTACGATATACATTAATGACTTAGACGAAGGGATTAAAAGTACCATTAGCAAATTTGCAGATGATACTAAGTTGGGGGGTAGTGTGAATTGTGAGGAAGATGCAATAACGCTGCAGGGTGACTTGGACAGGTTGTGTGAGTGGGCGGATACATGGCAGATGCAGTTTAATGTAGGTAAGTGTGAGGTTATTCACTTTGGAAGTAAGAATAGAAAGGCAGATTATTATCTGAATGGTGTCAAGTTAGGAGGAGGGGGAGTTCAACGAGATCTGGGTGTCCTAGTGCATCAGTCAATGAAAGGAAGCATGCAGGTTCAGCAGGCAGTGAAGAAAGCCAATGGAATGTTGGCCTTCGTAACAAGAGGAGTTGAGTATAGGAGCAAAGAGGTCCTTCTACAGTTGTACCGGGCCCTGGTGAGACCGCACCTGGAGTACTGTGTGCAGTTTTGGTCTCCAAATTTGAGGAAGGATATTCTTGCTATGGAGGGCATGCAGCGTAGGTTCACTAGGTTAATTCCCGGAATGGCGGGACTGTCGTATGTTGAAAGGCTGGAGCGATTGGGCTTGTATACACTGGAATTTAGAAGGATGAGGGGGGATCTTATTGAAACATATAAGATAATTAGGGGATTGGACACATTAGAGGCAGATAACATGTTCCCAATGTTGGGGGAGTCCAGAACAAGGGGCCACAGTTTGAGAATAAGGGGTAGGCCATTTAGAACGGAGATGAGGAAGAACTTTTTCAGTCAGAGGGTGGTGAAGGTGTGGAATTCTCTGCCTCAGAAGGCAGTGGAGGCCAGTTCGTTGGATGCTTTCAAGAGAGAGCTGGATAGAGCTCTTAAGGATAGCGGAGTGAGGGGGTATGGGGAGAAGGCAGGAACGGGGTACTGATTGAGAGTGATCAGCCATGATCGCATTGAATGGCGGTGCTGGCTCGAAGGGCTGAATGGCCTACTCCTGCACCTATTGTCTATTGTCTATTGTCTATTGTCTATTCTGGTTTACCTAGGAAAGACCTAGTTTACATATTATATTACATTAGACTTTAGCCTTTAGAGATAGAGTGTGGAAACGGGCCCTTCGGCCCACCGAGTCCGTGCTGACCAGTGATCACCCCATACACCAGCACTATCTTACCTACTAGAGACAATTTATAATTGTTACCAAAGCCAATTAACCTACAAACCCGCATGTATTTTGGGATGTGGGAGGAAACCGGAGCACCGAGAGAAAGCCCACATGGTCACAGGGAGAACGTGCAAACTCCGTATAGGCAGCACCCTGTACATATATGTATGTATATATATATATATATACATATATATAAATCGAAACAATATATATATATATTTGTTTTTAATATATAGCAGCTTATCTCAAAACGTCTCTACCTTCTTTACATTTATAGATTTAATTATGCAAAGTTGTGACTAATTATCCCCACCATTGATGGTCATTTCATCAGCTATCAAGGTCTGAAGTTCTGCACTTCTCCACCTTACCATTTACATCTGTGGTCTCCTTTGTCAAACATTTAGTCACCCTCTATGGATATCCTGCTTTGGATTATTTTTATGACTCAGTGAAGTATTCTTGGATATCCTTCTAGGTTTATGTCAAATAAATTCTGGAATGATGTTGGAGAAAGAGAGAATAGTAAAGGCCCAATGTATTGTCATTGCCTAAGGTCAAATGTGATTTCAGATTAATGGCGTCTTTCCATTGACTATAAGTTATTCCCTGTAAAAAAGGCCATTCTTTCAAAAACTCAGTATTGGTTTAGTAGCATCATCCAGGAAGATCAGCAGGCAGCAAGTACTATAACAACATTTAAGAAACATTTAGCATGTACATGGATAGGTTTAGAGGGGATATGTGCGAAACGCAGGCATGTGGGACTAGTGTAGATGGTCAGTGTGGGCAAGTTAGGCCGAAGGGCCTGTTTCATGCTATATCACTCGATGACACTATAACTAGATTTGAAAGATGATGCAAAAACAAATGCTTCCTTGAAAGTTGCTAAGTTAAGCAAAAGCATCCCATCATCTCATATCAATTATACCTGAACTCGGAGTGCTCAATGCTACCAGTGTGTAAAATGAATCTCTACCTTTTTTCAGTGAATACATATTGTAACGGATGCAAAAATTCCTCAGATCAGAAGGATCAGAAAATTAATAATGCGGGCCTAAAAAAAATTATGAAGAATTTTACAACAACAACAAAAATCTCAGACGGAAACATCTAGCCCCCCTGCCCCCCATCCACTCATCGCTTCCATTGGTTCAGCAAGTAATTTAACAATATGCCAAATTGCAAAACAAACTGCTGAAGTCTTGAAAAAACTTTTACATTCTTTTAAGAAGAACAGGAAGCAGATTTTATCTGAAAGCCAGGCTTAGCCCTGTCTCTGAAATAAGGTAACATATACGACGCACACAATTAAAGTAACCAATTCCTTTTTGCTGTTGACATACATTCAGGGGAACAGTTTCATCCACCTTGCTTTATATAATTAACAAAAGCTTCTGAATTATTTTGCTAATTGCCAAATCTTATTTTTTGAGGTTATGCATTTTCAATTGTGTCTCTTCTCAATTTTGAATCCCATTACATCGCACTGTTTAAATGAGTTACTGAAGCTGGTAAGGGGTACGAGGAGGTGGAGAGAGAGATACGTTGACAGAAATATTTGCTTCTTGCAATTGACTACTCTCAGTTTTGCCCCATTTTACATTAGTTTAGAGATACAGCAAGATAACAGCCTCTTTGGCCACTTAGTCCACCTTTTATCACAGTTCTGTATCATCCCACTTTCTCATCCACTCCCTACACACTAGGGGCAATTAACCTACAAACCCGCATGTCTTTGGGTTGTGTGAGGAAACCGGAGCACCCAGAGCAAACCCACATGGTCACAGGGAGAATGTGCAAACTTCACACAGGCAACACCCAAGGTCAGGATCGAACAGGGGTCTCTGGCGCTGTGAGGCAACGGCTCTACCAGCTGTGCCAGTGTGCCACCCGTGTCAAGTTTGATGCTTTGATCTTGAGTTGTCCTTTGCAAAAAGCAGTGCTGAAGTATCTCAGCGCATCAGGCAGCATCTCTGGAAGACATGGATGGGTGATGTTTTGTGTTGGGACTGTTATTCAAACTATTCAACCATTTCTTTTATATATCATCATATCATATATATACAGCGCGGAAACAAGTCAAGTCAAGTCAAGTCAATTTTATTTGTATAGCACATTTAAAAACAACCCACGTTGACCAAAGTGCTGCACATCTGATTAGGAAAAAAAAAGAAACATACAGTGGCAGGCAGCCAAACACAACGGCGCGGCCATCTTGAACAAAATGTTTAACTAAAGCAGAATGGTGTCCCGGGGCCGCGCCGCACCGGGCGATGGAAGGCCCCGCGGCCGAGCAGCACCGGGCGCTGTTCAGTCCCGCGGCCGAGCCGCGCCGGGTGATGGAAGGCCCCGCGGCCGAGCAGCACTGGGCGCTGTTCAGTCCCGCGGCCGAGCCGCGCCGGGCGATGGAAGGCCCCGCGGAAGAGACCTAAAAAAAAAAGAAAGATTTCCCCCACCCACACCCCCCACCCCACATACCCACCCACCCTCACCACCCCCCCCCACCCCCACCACCCCCCCCCACATACACAACCAAAACAAAACACCCCACCACCAACACACAAACAAAAAGGACAAAGGACAAACAGACTGCCAGCGAGAGCAAATACTGCACCTGGTCTCCGTGTCTGTCCAGGCAGTGAATGTCTGGAATGTGCTGTGCTGGTTGAGCCAGGTATGGTAGTAGCATTTAAGAGACTTTAGGATAGGCATACAGATGAGCAGAACATGTGGATTGTGTGCAGGTAGATAAGAGATGCGGTTGGCATCATGTTGGGCACAGACATTGTGGGCTGATGGGCCGATGGGCCTGTTCTTGTGCTCTACTGGTCTACATTCTATGTTATATGTTCTATGTCCTGGTAGGCGTTTGGACAGGAAAATGTTTTAGAGCTAAATGCGGTTAAATATCCATCTACCTGTCCAAATGCCTTTTAAATGTTGTAATTGTACCTGCCTCAGGATGAGGCTCTTCTTCAAAAGAATTTCCAGCATTTTGTATCTATCTATATATATAACTTCCACCCTGTACACCATGATCATCAGTAAGATGATCACCTGTGCTCCCAGCAACACTTCCTGAGTTTGATGATGCTGAGTTTGAGTTGAGCTGAGGACTTCTCATTGTAGCTAGTGACAGTGAAAAGTTGACTGCACCTGACATGAAGGGAGAATTTGAGTGTATATAGCATCAAGGCGTCCTGGTAAAATTGAAGTCTATGGACATCAAGGAGAAATACTCTCTAATGGTTATCTTTCTATTGCAGGGTGGCACAGTGGCATAGCGGTAGAGTTGCTGCCCCGCAGCACCAGAGATCGGGGCTCGATCCTGACTGCGGGCGCCGCCCGCACGGAGTTTGCACGTTCCCCCCGTGACCACGTGGGTCCTCTCCGGGTGCACCGGTATCCTCCCACACTCCAAAGACATGCGGGTTTGTAGGTCAATTGGCATCTGTAAATTGTAAATCGTCCCTCGTGTGCAGGGTAGTGGAACAGGCCTTTTCGGCCCACCAAGTCCGCGCCGCCCAGCGATCCCCGCACATTAACACTATTAACACTATCCTACACACTAGGGACAATTTTTACATTTACCCAGCCAATTAACCTACATACCTGTACGTCTTTGGAGTGTGGGAGGAAACCGAAGATCTCGGAGAAAACCCACGCAGGTCACGGGGAGAACGTACAAACTCCTTACAGTACAGCACCCGTAGTCAGGATCGAACCTGAGTCTCCGGCGCTGCATTCGCTGTAAAGCAGCAACTCTACCGCTGCGCTACCGTGCCACCCTTTATCTTTCTTGAGTTGTCCTTTAGTGATTTGGTGGTAGACTCCTGGTGAAAGCTGTGTGATGGGACTATGCAGAGTGGGAACTGGTTCACATGTTCAAACAAGGACACTTGATGTAATATTATTCTCATATATTTCTTGGGAGGACACAACAAGGGCACTGGGTAATCATCAGACCAACTTATTGCCTGTTCCATTGAATTTAGTGTTTTCCTAAAGACTGGCCTTTGGACCAAAGGAAGCTGAGGTGATTTAATTGAAGTGTGTAAATTTATGTGAGGTCTAGACACTGTAAGCAGCAATAATCTACTTTCCTTTGCTTGGGAGTATAGACTTATGTGGCAGAATGATTAGAAGGGAGCGGTGGGAAACATACAACATAGAACATTAGAGCACAGGAACAGGCCCTTCAGCCCACATGTGCTCTTTGTACTTAATACTCCCTATTTCTTGCAGCATTCTGGTAAGCCTCTTTTGTACTCCAAAGCCTCAACATCCTTCCTGTAATGGGGATAACCAAAAATGCATACACTGCTTCAAAAGTCATAGAATTGCATTTTGACTTCCTGACCTTTATACGCAATTTTCCAGCCCTTGCAACGAGCATATTATATGGCTTTCTTTACCACTCTAAATGTACATCACGTTGGAACATACTGCCTGAAAGAATGGTGGAGGATGAAAAATGCACCACATTTAATAGGTGCAGGCATGAGCACTTGATATGCCACAAGGGGCGGCACAGTGGCACAGCTGGTAGAGTTGTTGCTTCACAGCGCCAGAGACCCAGGTTTGATTCTGAACACGGGTGCTGTCTGTCTAGTGTTTGTCCGTTCTCCCTGTGACCATGTGGGTTTCTTCCGGATGCTCCTATTTCCTCCCACATCCCAAAGATATGGGGGTAATTGACCTCTGTAAATTGCCCCTAGTGTATGCAAAAGTGGAACAACATAAAACCAGTGTGAATAGGTGATGGATGGTCGGTGTGGACTTGGAAGGCCGAAGGGCCTGTTTACATGCAGTGTCTTTCACTCAATATCAGTCAAGGTCACAGAGAGGGAACTGGGGTGAAACTAGTCTGAGCTGTTTGCTGATCAGATGGAATATGGGAGATAGACACAAACTGCTGGAGTAACACAATAGGTCAGGCAGCAACTCTGAAGAAAAGGTTTCATTTTGGGTTGGAACCCATGCTTCAGACTGATTTATCTTCAGTATAAACCAGCATCTGCAGTTCCTTCCTACAGATGGAATATGTGCCTCTTTTCATGCTATTTTAATGTTTGAGTTTAGTTTTCTTGTCACGTGTACCGAGGTACAGTGAAAAGCTTTTGTTGCGTGTTAACCTGTCAGCAGAAAGGCAATACATAATTACATTCAAGCCATCCACAGTGTACAGATACATGATGAAGGGAATAACATGAAGAACGTTTAGTGCAAGATAAAGTCTGATAAAAGATAGTCTGAGGGTCTCCAATGAGGTAGATAGTAACTCAGGACCACTCTCTAGTTGTTGGTAGGGTGGTTCAGTTGCCTGATAGCAGCTGGGAAGAAACTGTCCCTGAATCTGGAGGTAGTCAAAAAATGCTGCAGTAACTCAACGGGTCAGGCAGGATCTCTGGAGAGAAGGAATGGGTCTCGTTTCGGGTCGAGACCCTTCTTCAGACTTCACACCTCATTCAATCTGGAGGTGTGCACTCTCACACTTCTATAACTTTTGCCCGATGGGAGAGGAGAGAAGAGAGAGTGGCCGAGGTGTGACCAATCTTGACAATGCTGGTGGCCTTGCCGAGGCAGCGTGAGGTGTAGATGGAGTTAATGGATTCCAATGACTCCAAGAATGGATAGGAAAATCAGATGTGGTTGGAAAGCTGGGAAGAAATCCGATGTGGGGTGATTTGTGTCTTTATCCTGATGGAATTTGACCCTGGAACACACTCAAGGCTTGCAAGGCATTGATGTCATTGTGACAAGCGAGCCCAGCGCAGGCAGTGATATCACCGCTCTCTTCTGAAAACAGAGACTTTATTTAAAAACCAGCAATACCACCTCCAAGATCACGGGTTTGTCTGACAAATTGATTGTGGCTGTAATTTTCCCATCTCCAGCCATTCTGCTTGTCCTTTGTAAGGTAGTTTCATGAATTCAAAATCAATCATCTGCTCTATCTGTGTACTTGGGCTGATTTAAAAGCAGAGGCTTCAGTAAATGAGCCATTGCAATCAAATTGAAATAACCTTTAACCCCTTAAGTGCTTGTTCCCTCCCCCATCACCTTCAAGCCCTTTTATCTGTTAAATGCAGCTGAAATCGTACAAGATTATATCATCCGAGAGTATCTGAGATTTAAATACCAAGTGTATTTTGAGTAATCCAGAACAGGTTGCTTCTTGATAAAATTGTTGCAGTTGATTAGCTTTCCAACATACATAGCAGAGAGTCATAGAGTGGAAACAGGGCCTTTGGCACTGACCAACACGTCCCATCTACACTAGTCCCACTTGCCTGCATTTGGTCCACATCCTTCTAAATCTCTCCTATCCATTTGCTTGTCTACTTGCTTCTTAAACGTTGCGATAGTCCTTGCCTCAACTACCTCACCTGGCAGCTCATTCCATACACCCATCACCCTTTGTAGCACCTGGCTCATTTTTATTTGTTCCGATCGGAAAATGAATGCTAAATAGTTCAGCGTGCAAGCAGGTGACGAGGCCTCCACAAATTCCACACCGTCTTAAACTTCTAATTTTAAACCCATCTGCGTCACTTTTGGGTCACATTCATGCCTTTGATTCGGAAGGTTGCGCGTTTAACTCCACGCAAAATTAAAAAATCTAGGACATGTCATGGCACAATATAGAGACTATTGCACCACTGTAGGCTCTGTCTTGGATTAATCATCCATCTTGACATAAAAATATCTCCCAGCACTCTTCACAGGAAAAGTAGGCGGGGTGTTTCCAATATATCCTGGCCAGCAATGACCCCTCAATTGATATCAGTGATACAGATTGTAGAAACAAGGAACTGCAGATGGTGGTTCACAATAAAAAGACAGGAGGTGCTGGAGTTACCCAGCTGGTCAAGCAGCATCCATGAGAACATGGATAGGTGACGTTTTGGCTCAGGACCTAACATCAGACTGATTGTAATCTTTCCAACCCCCCCCCCTCTCCCTCCACCTACACTCCTTCCTCTGGCTTCACAATTCATGTCTCTTCAATCCATTTTGACTCACACCTTTTTTACATCTATCGCCTTTGTCCAACCACCTTCCTTCCTATCAACCCCCCTCCTCGCCTGTGTTCACTTGCCATGTTATATCCTGTCCCTCCTAGAATGTATTTCTCCCCCCCCCCCCCCCCCCCCCCACCCCACACAATTAGTCTCGAGAAGAGTCCCAACCCAAAATATTACCTATCCGTGTTCTCCAGAGATGCTGCCTGGCCACTGAGTTACTCCAGCACATTTGTGTCTTTTTATTGATAAAGATTTCCTGGTCATTATTGCCTGGGCAACAAGTGGCATTGTCCCTGGAGCTGCCATCTCACAGCACCAGAGAATCGAGTTCGATCCTGACCTCGGGTATTGTCTGTGTATAGTTTTGCACATTCTACTTGTGACCACGTGGGTTTCCTCCGGGTCCTCCGGTTTCCTGCCACATCCACAAAACGTGGATACCCCATCTAAGCTAGTTCCATTTGCCCATATCCCCCAAAACTCCAGAGATGCTGCATAACCCGCTGAGTTACTCTAGCACTTTGTGTCCATCTTCAGTATAAACGAGCATCTGCAGTTCCTTTCTAGACTCCCTCAAAACCTTTTCTTTCTATGAAACTATTTTATAGTTCAATACAGTTCAAACTTCTAGAAAAGGCTACAAAGAGAATGTTAATGTAGTACACCTATTTATCTGGATTTTCAAATGACATTTGAAAAAGTACCCAATAATAAATTAATATGGGAATCATGAACCAGAGGACATAGTATTAATGTGGAGGGAGAAAGATTGAATAGGAATCTGATGGGTAACTTTTCCACACAAAGGGAGGTGGTGCATGGAACGAGCTGCCAGAGGAGGTAGTTGAGGCAGGGACTACTGCAACATTTAAGAAGCAATTAGACAGGTACATGGATAGTACAGATTTAGAGGGATACTAGACCAAGTGGACATGTTGGGCCCAAACCTCTCCTGCATTGGTGCAGCACCCTCTCCTTCCCCCCCTCCCCCTCCCCCTCCCCTCTCCCCCCTTCATCCCCCTTCCCCCCTCCTCCCCTCCCCCTCCCTCCCACTCCCTCTACCCCCCTCCCCTCCCCTCACTCCCTCCCTCCTCCCCCTCCATCCTCCCCCTCCTTCCTACCACTCCCTCCCCCCTCCCCCCCTCCTCCCCTCCCCTTCCCCTCCCCCTCCCCCCCACTCCATTCCCCTCAACCCCCCTTATCCTCCTTTCTCCCCCTTCCTCCCCCTTCCTCCCTCCCCCCTCCACCCTCCCTCACTCCCCCCTCCCTCCCTAAGAGATAAATTTAAACTTTAAAATGTGTATAACTTTAAAAATATAACACCGATTTCACTGAAATTTCTTCCATCAGCACCAAAGGAACGACGGTGAGTAAGGTGGGCCTAAAATTGTAGTGCTATTGTGTACCGTTTTGGCTGTAGTTCTGGAAGAAACAAATAAACAAACAAACAAGAGTTTTAGTATATAGATGGGCCAAATGCAGGTAGGTGGGACTAGGGTAGATGGTCAAGTTGGGAAAAGGGCCTGTTTCCACGCTGTACAACTGTAAGACTCTATGGGCAGAGTGTGCAATGTCAGGTGACAAAAAGCAAAATCAATTGTTAGCTGGCTTTGTAACACAAAGCGGAGGGCCGATGAAAGGATAGGTATTCACAATGATAAAGGTGGCTGGTGGACTCTAGGATCAGGGCTGTTCACAAATTTTAATAACCATTTAAATTTAGAATCCAAATCAATTCTAAATTTGTGGTTGATACCAAATTAGGGGAGAAAGTCTATACTGAGGAACATTCCAACAAAACATAAGAGACCTTAATTACTTCAAGAATGAGCAAATAATTGACATACTGATAACCGTGAGATAGTACGTTTTGGTGGAAAGAATAGGGAGGTCATTTCTTACTTGGAAGATGTGAGGTAGAAGAATGAAGGGATCTTGGAATGCAAGTACTCCCATCTCCGAAAGACATCCGATATGTTTTGTTTGCAAGGTGATAAAACAAACAAAGGAAGCCATGCACTTGAGTTTATTTCTAGGGAGATATAAATGAACAACAAGCTGTGTTAAGAATCCAGCATGCAATTCTTTGGACAATATTTTGAAAAGGATGTTGGAGTTACTGGAGAGGACGCATAAAAAGTTCAAAGAATGACACCAGAAATGCAAGAATATGCATTAGGGGTGGCACAGTGATGCAGTGGCAGAGTTGCTGTTTAACAGCACCAAAGACCAGAGTTCAATCCCGACTATGGGTGCTGGCTGTACAAAGATTATAGTTCTCTCTGTGACCGCATGGGTTTTCTCCAGGTGCTCTGGTTTCATCTCACACTCCAAAGAGGTGCGGGTTTGGAGGTTAATTGGCTTCCGCAAATTGTCCCTATTGGGTAGGATAGTGTGAGTGCATGGGGTGATCACATGTTGGCGTGGACTCGGTGAGCCGAAGGGGCTGTCTCTATGCTGTATTTCTAAAGTCTAAAGTAGTCTAAAATTATCAGAATACTTATCTGAACTGACAAGGTCTCTTTTCTCTTGAGAGAAGAAGGCTGAAGAGTGGCCTACCAGAGCTCTTTATGATTGTGGAGGATTTTTTGAAAGTTAGAGCATAGGGTGGAAAAGAACATTGCCAGTGGCTGTCATAAAATAGCTACCAAGAAATCTCATGGGGAAACTCATAAGAAACCTTGTTATCCAAAGAGTGGGGAGAAGTTGGAAGTCACAAAACCACAGGGAAGGGACAAGAAAGGGGAGGTTGGACGTAACTAATGGAGAAGGGAATTGAATATTATCTTGGTAGGCACAAAGAACTGCAGGTGCTGGAAACTTGATTGAAACACAAAGTGCTGGAACAACTCATTGGGTCAGGCAGCATTTCTGGAGGGAATGGACAGGTGATGTTAAGGATTGAGACCTTTCTTCAAGCTGCTGAATGATAGATAAAGAACGGTGGACAGAAGCTCAGGTACGGTATAATTTCTGCATGAACTCTTTGCACTGATGGTCTGCTTCTGTGTTCTATGTCCAATGTATTCCTATTTCAAGACCATCATTAAAGGAGAGAGGGAATAAAGATAGGGAAAAATGTGATATGACCTTAAAATTAGCCAGGGATATTTAGGGATAATATCAGGGAAATCTCTCTGATGTTGTCTGATACTGAGAGTGATTTGAAGTTTAGTTTAGTTTAGTTTAGTTTAGTTTAGTTTAGTTTAGTTTAGTTTAGTTTAGTTTAGTTTAGTTTAGTTTAGTTTAGTTTAGTTTAGTTTAGTGATGCAAAAAATAGGCCTTTAGGCCCGCCAAGTCCATGCTAACCCTTGATCACCCGTTCACACTAGTTCTATGTTATCCCACTTTCACATCTACTCCCTACACACGAGGCAATTTACAGAGGCCAATTAACCAACAAACCTGCATATTTTCTCGAACGTGGGAGGAAACTGGAGCACTCGGAGGAAACCCACGGTGTCACAGGGAGAACATACATATTCTGTATAGACAGCACCTGAGGTCAGGATCGAACCCAGGCCTCTGGTGAGGTGAGGCAGTAGCTCCACCAGCTGCACCTCTCCGCTCTCTCCAGAGATTGACAGTTTTTGGTTTGGTAAGGGAAGTGAGGGCTATATAGGGTTATAAAGGCAGGCGGGGTTAGACTCATCCTTGATTATGCTCGGCAAGGTCACCAGCATAACTAAATATGTGTCTCATCCCGGTCACACCCACTTCTTCCCTCTCCCAGCAGGCAAGAGGTACAGAAGTGTGAAAATGCACACCTCCAGATTCAGAGACAGTTTCTTCCCAGCTGTTATCAAGCCACTGAACATTCCCATCACCAACTAGAGAGCGGTCCTGACCTGCCATCTACCTCATTGGCAGCTTTTGGACTGTCTTTATCCAGACTTTACTGGACTTTACCATGCAGTAAACAGTATTGTCTTTATTCTTTATCTGTACACTGTGGATGTCTTGATTGTAATGATGTGTAGTCTTTTCACTGACTGTATAGCCATGCAGTAAAAAAACTTTTCACTGTACCTTAGTACACGTGACAATAATATTAAACTAAATTAAAATAAACTAAATTCAGCCCAGATCAAACTGAACAATAAAAAGGGCTTGAGAGATTATTTTTCTATTTATTCATAAATACATCAACTTCAGACATGGTTCTGAAAATGAAAGGAGTGAATTACAAATCACTCTTAATCGGTGCAATGAAAATATTCCTTTGGCAAGTCTTTTTTCAAAATTCTGGAATAAACATGAAATGGGATGGTTTGAAAAATATGCATGATTCAAGACAGTTGAAGACTCCTTAGAGAACCCCCCTCTTCATTTTCAAAGCAGTAAAGTTGTGGGAAAATGAAACACGTTTGAACAACAAAACAAGGATGAAAAATATCCTGATGAATAATTAACCAGACATTGATTAGTGCTCACAAATGAATGATCAAAAAAATCTGAAATTATTTTCTCACCAAATATATTCAGGAAACATCTCAAGTTCTGGTGCATAATTAGTGTGTCCCAGGGGTGGGTGAGAACCCAACAGAACATGAGTGATTGCATGGCTCCTGATTATTAAGGTCACTCGCATGAACAGGATAAATTTGCCATTGTGCACAGTCCACATATCTATACAGCACGTAATATAGTGTACACTGCACATCGTAAGTAAGGAAGCTAATTCACTGAAGAAATCATTCATTTTTAGGTCTGGGAATCGGTAATTTGGCAATCCAGCCACCAACAATGCATTAAAGGAAACAATCCTGTTAAATTTGTTTTTATTAAAAAAGAGAAACAATTTTTCTAAAACTCATGAAAAGGAGGAAAATCCCTTCTCTATTAACAAGGTTGCCACGCCGATTCAAAAGCAAAATGTTGTGGATGCTAAAAACATGCTGTTATCGGGCAACTGAACGGTCCTCATATCCGCTGGAGAGTGGTCCTGCCCTCCCATATACCTCATTGGAGACCTTTCAACCTTCTTCAATCAGACTTTAACTTGCACCAAATGCTGTACAGTTTATTCTTAATCTGTAAACTGTGGATAGCTTGATTGTAATTACGTATCGCCTTTTTGACCGGATAACACGCAAACAAAAAGCTTTTTTACCCTACCTTAGTACACGTGACAATGATAAACTACACTATCAAAGCCATATGGTACCAATGAGGGAGAGAGAAGCTGTTCAACTTTAATCAGACGTTACCGAACTTCTATGCATTAGATGTTGCACCCTTTATCTGTAAACTGTGGACGGCCTGATTGTATTCATGTATAGTCTTCTTCATGACTGGATAACACACAAACAAAAGCTTTTCACTTTATCTCGAAACACATGACAATAATAAAGTAAACTAAACTAAAGTACACTAAACTAAACTAAAATATGCTAGAACAATTCAGCAGGTTGAGCAGCATTGGTGAAGAATCAGCCAATGTTTCAGGTTGAGCATCTTTCATCTGAACTAAGAAATGTTTGTGGTAAAGTATGTTTAAAGATAGTAATGAGGAAGGGGAGGAGAGAAACAAATGGAAGGTTTGTGATAGGGTGGAAGAAGGGAAGGATGAAATAGCAAAAAGAATAATAGATCCAAGATGCCAAGTGACAAGGGAAAGCCTGGAGATGGTGTAAACAGAGGTGAATTATAAATATAACATTATTAGCTTTTTAAGGAGAATGAAAGAAAAATCTTGGAACTTACATGCTGCTCATCATAAATTCACGTTCAAGGAGCAGAATTGGGTCATTCGGCCCATCAAGTCTACTCTGACATTCAATCATGGCTGATCTATCTTTCCCTCTCAACCCCATTCTTCTGCCGTCTCCCCATAACCATAATCATAACCCGAGACACCTTTAGTAATCAAAAATCTGTCAATCTGCGCCTTAAAAATACCTAATGACTTGCCTTCCACAGTCATCTGTGGCAATGAATTCCACCCTCTGACGAAAGGAATTCCTCGTCATTTCATTTCTAAAGATACATCCTTTTATACATCTTCTTCAAAAACAGCAACAAGGGGTCTAGTGCCTCCATCCCAGAAGATAGGTGGGACTGATCTAATTTAACTTCAGAGATATCTCATCTCCAACAATGCAGAACTCATTTGGTACTGGGTTGAAATGTTGGCCTGGATTCTACACTTAAGTTTGAAAGACAGAAAGAAGCTGGATCTAGTAACACAGTAACTGAACGGTATCCATAAATATCTTTCAACCTGATCAAAATTAGATTCGACATTGGAGTGAGTGATAATGATCAAAAACATATTTAACCATGAACATTGGATTAATTTTTAAGGATTAGACAATTTATTAGTCTTGGTTTATTAACTAATGTCATGTGTCCCAAGAAACAGTGACAAACTTTGTTCTGCCTGCTTTCCAGTCAAACCATACTATACAGCAGTGCATTAGGTGGTGCAAAGGTGAAAATAAACAGAGTGCAGAATATCATGTTACAGCTACAGAGAAAATGTCACTGAATATATGTTTATGCCACAGGCTTTATGTCGACACCAGTGAGAAATTTCAGTGTAAATCCAATAGCTAGTATAACATGACTTTTCTGCCAAGATTGCAACATAATTTTATCTTGTTTCTTCATTTACCCGGGTGACACAAGCAAAGCCAGCATTTAATGTCCATCTGTAATGCCCCTGAATAGGCAAGGCATTTATGTCACTGGAGAATGCAGATGCTGCAATTTTCAGTAAAACACAAGTGCTGAAGGAACTCAGCAAGTCAGGCAGCATCTGTGGAGGGAATGGATATGAGACCTTTTTACAGATATAAGTCAATTGCGTTAGACTTTACTTTAGACTTGCAGCAAGGAAACAGGCCCGATGGCCCACTAGGTCCACTAGGCCCACTAGGTCCACATCAACCAGCGATCACCCTGTACACCAGCGCTATCCTACACACTAGGGGCAATTTACAATTTACAGAAGCCATTTAACCTACAAACCTATACGTCTGGAGTGTGGGAGGGAACAGGAGCACCTGCAGAAAACCCATGTGATGACAGTGAGAATGTACAAACTCCGTACAGTCAGCACCCGTAGTCAGGATCGGACCTGGTGCTCTGGCGCTGGAAGCAGCAACTCTACTGCTGCGCCACTGTGCCGCCCAGAATGTGTCTGGGTAAGGATTGCAAATTTCCTTCCAAATGGATGTTTGTGAGCCACTGGGTATTTAAAATAATTTTGTAGTCATGACTAGTTCTAGCTTTCAATTCCAGATTAATTCAATTACTTGAATTTCAGTTCCCTTGGTGCTGTGTTTGGGCGTGAACATATCCCTAGAACTACGGACTAGGTTCCAGTTTAATAACTCATCTTCTTAAGCAGTGTCTCATAATCGAGGATGACTCACTTCCTCTCCAATTTAAGTGGTGTAGGACAGCCCAGCGGTATGAACATTGACTTCTCTAACATTTGATAATTCCTCTGTCCCTCCCTTCCCCTCCCCCTTCCCAGTTATCCCACTGTCTTCCTGTCTCCACCTATGGCTTTGTCCCGCCCTCCCTGACATCAGTCTGAAGAAGGGTCTCGACCCGAAACGTCACCCATTCCTTCCCTCCAGAGATGCTGCCTGAAACGCTGAGTTACTCCAGCATTTTGTGATACCTCCTCTCCAATTTAATGTGCCCTGAGAGGACTGAAAGGACAATGTGGGAACTCTAGATTCTTTTAAGGGGCACGTGATGGCTGACAGGGTGGATGTGTGGGTGGTTTGTGAGATGGCCCGTCTTTCCACTGCTTCCGTGTGCTCCTGATGCATGGCCTCAAGATTTCCAAAGCATTTGAGGAATCATCGAGTTATGGAGAAATGCAACTTGGAAACAAACCCACAGCCCAGCTTGCCCATGTTGACCAAGATGCCCCATCTACACTGGTCCCACCTGCTTGCATTTGGTCGCTATCCCTCTGAACCTTCCTTATCCATTGTACCTGTCCAAATATCTTTTAAATGTTTTTATAGTACCTGCCTCAACTACCCTCTCTGACAACTTGTTTCATATTCCCACTATCCTCTGCTTGAAAAACTTGCCCCTCAGGTTCCTATTAAATTTTTCCCTTCTCACCTAAAAGCTATGTCCTCTGGTTCTTGATAACCCTACTCTGGATAAAGCACTCTTTACATCTACGCTATCTATTCCCTTTATGACCTTATACACTTCTATAAGATCACCCCTTATCATTCTGCGCTCCAAGGAATAAAATCCTAGCCTGTCCAACATTGCGAGCCGATGTCTTGGCCCCTCGGTGGACCATTCCAGTACCGCTGGAATCCTCTCGGAGGCCGTGACCTCTGTTGGTACGGCAAAACGGATAATTCAGAAAGGCTCTGGAACCAAGGATGCCGGAAAATCAGCAATAGCTGCTTCCCAACATCTAAAACCACGGAATAATAAACAACTCTATTCAAACCAGAAACCCACAAAGCTTTGCATCATCCAAAAGTACAAATGATCAATACAAAGATAATGAATCGGTTGATGGACATCTGATTGGCAGGAAATGGAGGTTGAAGAATAAAAATTCTTAGCTTTTGTATTCAAATATCTATATTTGTCATTGCTAATAGCATAATGGAATGCCAACCACAACTTAGTTGGAACACTCTTGCCTCTGTGTCAGAAGGTTGCAAATTGAAATCCAAATCCAAACTTCAAAACTCTAAAACAGTACTGAAGGAATGCTGCACTCCTGAAGGTGAGTTTCAAAATCCAGCTCAAATCATCAACCTCAGCAAAGATTGTGGATTAAACCTTTGGCCATCTTTCTACATGGTTATCAAAGCAAGAGTCGCAGACTTATTACATTGCTAAATCACTTGCCAGGCTTTGTCCTGCCCCACCTCGTTTCCATCTTTCTCTCCTCCCCCTCACTTCGCACTACCACAATCACTGAAGAAGGGTCCCCATCCTCTAGAGATGCTGCCTGAACCGTTGAGTTACTCCAGCATTTTTGTCCTTCTTTAGACTTTACTTTAGAGATACAGATACAGCAAGGAAACAGGCCCTTCGGCCCACCGTTCCACTCTGGTGATTACCCCATACACTAACTACACACACTAGGTTACAATTTTACAACAAGCCAAAGCCAATTAACCTACAAACCTGTATTACTCTGAAGTGAGGCACATGGTGAAAGCCCACATAGTCACAGGGGGAGCGTACAAACTCCATACAGACAGCACCCGTAGTCAGGATTTTTACATGGGTCTCTAGCACCGTAAGGCAGCAACTCTACCACCGCGCCACCCGTTTCCTTTTCAGTAAACCTAAAGTCTGGATTCATGGCCATACCTACCAAACAGTTTTATTGTGATTTATATTAGTTTAGTTTATCAGTTTAGTTTACTATCAGGTGCACTGAGGTATCATGAAAACCTTTTGTTCTTGTTTCGTGCTTACCAGCCAGCGGAAAGACAATACATGATTACAACGAACCATTCACAGTGTACAGATACATGATAAGGGAATAACGTTTAGTGCAAGGTAAAGCCAATAAAGTCCGATCAAAGATAGTCCGAGGGTCCCCGATGAGATTTAAGTTAATTTAGTCAATCTCAACTACACAAAAAATAATGGACATTAAATTACTGGATTGAAGTGTAATTCACATCCAGTTCACTACTGGCCTTCAGGAAAGGATATATACTGCTCTTACAATATGTGATCGATATGGATGAGACCAGCTTCTAAAATGGCTGAGGAATCAGTCACGTTCAAAGGCAGTTAGGGATGGGTGATAAATGTCGGCCTTGCCCGTGATGGCCAGGACCCATGAATGGATTTTTCAAAAATCTGGTTGCCAGATACGCTCGTAGAAAATATCCACTCATCCAACTATATTAAATTCAGGTTAATCTGTCCATCTTTTTTTTCAGAGTGTGGCTTGTGTCACCAAACGATTTTTACAATGAATAGCGCACACGTACAGAGCGGAGACACTAACCGGTCAATGATATCTGGGATTGTAAGCTTTAATTGTTTCCAATAGCTTGCTCCTGTGTAGAGTTGGTAAGCAGGCTGTCTAGCCTTATGGAGGAGACAGTATTGAGAGCAGGACAAGCTGTGTTATTGATGGAGGAACCTGCATTCATTACTCTTCCATCTCTGAAAGGTACAAGAGCTGTATAAACGTTTACCATCTCCCATACAAATGGTGTCTGTCTCCGGTACAAATGACGTACAGCTCCAGTATGAGGCATGTGGGATATGTCCATGATGTGCATGTCGATATTAACTTTTAATGTACCTTGTACAGCAGGAAAACTGGAGTGGAATGAACTAATAAATAATGTTCAATAACCCCCCTCCACCCGAACCCATTTGGTCCACCTCCCCTCCCTGGCAAATGCCACTCGTGGTTTGGCGCATCTACAGAACTACTCCAAAGGAGAGCGTCAATCCTACTTGTTTGCTGAGAACTTGCGGCAAGTCGCATTGAAAGATACAGTGATTAAAAACAGAGACCTCTGCAAACACTCAGCTGCTCAGATCACATCTGTGGGACGGGAAACTGAGCTAACGTTTCAGGTTTGAAGACCCATCATCGTAATTGGAAAGAAGACAAAAGAAGCTTGTTAGGATGCAGGGAGGGTGGGAGGGTGATACGTCTTTGATATCATGATAGGGCAGCACAGTGGTGCAGCTGGTTTAGCTGCTGCCTCACAGCGCCAGAGATCCGGGTTCGATCCTGATCTCAGGTGCTGTCTATGTGGAGTTTGCACATTCTCCTTGTAAGTGCATGGGCTCCCTCCGGGTGTTCCGGTTTCCTCCCACATCCCATAGGCTTGCGGGTTTGTAGGTTAACTGGCCCTCTGTAAATTGTCCCTAGTGTGTAGGGAGTGCAATAGTGGGATATCATAGAACTGATGTGAATGGGTGATTGATGGTCGAAGGGCTTGTTTCCAAGCTGCATCTTTCAATCAATTCAATCAATCAATATCAGCGATAACACTTGGCTCATATTGTCGATGATGATGTCCTTATCAGTGCCAACACTACCACCCACCTTCTTTGTGCCTTAATAAACATTATTTGGGGTGGCACAGTGGTAGTGTTGCCACCTTACAGCGCCAGAGACCCAACTTCGATCCTGACTATGGGTGGTGTCTGTGTAGAGTTTGAACGTTCTCCCTGTGGTTGCATGCGTTTGGACGGGTGCTCCGGTTTCCTCCAACACCCCAAACATGTGGAGGTTTATAGGTTAATTGGTTTGATAAAATTGTAAATTGTCACTGGTGTGTGTCGGATAGTGTTGGAGTGTGGGGATCACTGGTCAGAGTGGACTCGGTGGGCCGAAGGGCCTGTTTCCATGCTGTATCGCTAATTTAAAATACATATCATGTCTCCTTCCTAGCTCTGACAAAGGATCCCTAAAATGAAATGTTAGCTCGTTTCTTGTGATGCAGCCAGACCTGCTGAGTATTTCCAGCATTTTCAGTTTTTATTTTAGATTTCCAAAATCTTAATTTTTGCTTTAAAGTTGCAGTAAGATTGAAGAGTGGATGAGAGAGAGCTTGCACTGTGCATATCCACTGGTCAGGCCTCTTGACCCAAGGATTTTGTTTTGTGTTGTAAACTTGTATGTAATCTCTGACGTCCCTTGTGTGTTCAGTAAACAAGTATGTAATCTATGTAAACTAGTATGTAAACTAGTATGTAAACTAGTAGTAAAATAGTAAGTGATCTATGTAAACTAATATGTAATCTCCTGACTTGTGCCTTAGACTTAGAGTCCCTCCCCACCAGATATTAGGCAAATAGTGAAAGGTGATTCAGCCATGAAGGGCAAAATGATTGAGCCCAATTTTACCAACAATTCAAATGCACTTCCCTCCAACAGGCCACCAGCATAATCAAGAACGAGTCACACCCTAGGTCACTACCTCTTCTCCTCTCTCCCATGGGGCCAGAGGTACAGAAGTGTGCAAACGCACACCTCCAGATTTTTGGGACAATTTTTTGCCAGCTGTTATCACGCAACTGAACCATCCTACCAACAATTAGAGAAGGATTCTGAGCTACGATCTACCTTGCTGGAAGCCCTCGGACTATCATTATCGGACTTTACTGGACTTCACCTGGCACTAAATGTTATTCCCTTTGTCATGTACGTATCAGTTCACTGTCGATGGTTTGATTGTAATCATGTGTAGTCTTTCCCCAGACTAGTTAGCACACAAAAAAAGCTTTTCACTGTACCTCGGTACACAAGACAATAAACTAAACTAAACAAAAGTAAACACTGATACTGCCTCACCCACTGAGCTATTCCAGCACTTTGTGTCTATCTTCGTTATATACTAGCATCTGCAGTTCCTTTCTATACATACATAGAAAGGAATAGGACACCTTGAGCCTTTGGAGGTAAAGATGGGATTTTGGCCCAGCTTCACTTTTACAGTGCCAGAGACCCAGGTTCAATCCTGACTATGGGTCCTATCTGTACAGAATTTGTACATTCTCCCTGTGACCTGCATGGATTTTCTCCAGATGCTCCAGTTTTCTCCCACACTCCAAAGACGTACAGCTTTGTAAGTTAATTGGATTCAGTAAAATGGTAAATTGACCCTAGTATGTAGGATAGTGTTAGGGTGTGAGGATCGCTGGTCAGCGCGGACCCAATGGGCTGAAGGGCCTGATTCTATGCTGTATCTCGAAACTAAAAAACTAATCTAAACCAGGACGAAAAAGGATTTATAGAGTAAATATAGGGTGAGCAAAGACAGTGGTGACAGGCGAGTGTAGGACCGAAGTTGTTGGTATTTCTGCAGTGACGGGGATGCAGAACTGAATAGATGGGCTGATTCCACAGTCCCAGCATGGAGTTGCTTTCAAAGAAAATGTACCATGGATAAGGGCAGCCACACTGTCCCTGATTTTCTGCTCATTAAATTTAATGGGCAGGAAATTATGGGCTATGCACCTGTGGTCGCCTTGATGCGCTCCCTGGGTGGACCCCACCCTGCTGATAGTGCACAGTCAGCCTCTGTGTCTGTGCTGGGAAGGTACACTGGTTGAATAGTAGGTTGTACCAGCTACACGTGGAATTGAATTTGCTCAGTGGCTGGTGAATATATAAACCAAACCTTCTGTTCTCAGCCCTTCCCCGACTGCACAGAAGGCAGCATTGTATTGCAGCTGCTGTGTGTTTTAATGTCTGACTTGTGCCCTGGAACAACTTTCAAACAGCAACCTCATAAATCAAACGGGTTACTTTGCTGTTTGACATCTCAGCCAAGTCGGAGATCAATTTGCAATATCTGCCAAAGTGCACCGGAAGCATTTAGAAAATGGGATATTATGTAGAATTTTTGACAATGTATATTCTATTTGCATAAGTAATGAGGAGTCGTGAGATGGGGGAAGGGTAAAGCCAAATGGACTATAAGTTCCTAATGGATGATAGAAGAGTGTAAACATTGAGTGGCAAAAGGCCCAGGTACAATTGTGACAGCCCTGTGGCCAAAAAGCATTTGGCTTTGTCTACAAATGAGAAAGAGCTCCTTTGAGGTGAAGTTAACATCTTTGGGGGGGGGAGGGGGATAGGATAGTAAGTCGGAGGAAACTGACAATCAATAGTCTACATGAATTATCTGAGATCGATAAATTACAACTCAGACAATTTTTGGGCGGCATAGTGGCAGTAGAGTTGATGCCTTACAGTGCCAGAGACCATGGTTCAATCCCGATTGTGGTTGCTGTCTTTGCGGAATTTGTACAAGTAACATAGGAAAGGAAGTTGTATTTTTTATGAGGAAGCCATAACAATTGTGGTAAGAGCAGATATTCATAAGATCATGTGATAGGAGCAGAATTAGGCTATTCAGCCAATCAAGTCTACTCCGCCATTCAATCATGGTTGATCTATCTTTCCCTCCTACCCGTATTCTCCTGCCTTCTCCCAGTAACCTCTGACACCCACTATATTCATTGGGGATTGTCCAATGAGGTTATGTGGGTCGAACTCAGGGCCTGTTTCGGTGCTCTATAAATCCATGACTCTTTAGCCATAAATTTCCTTCAAATGTAATCATGAATCAGCTTCTACTGTCCTTTCAGGCAGTACATTCCAAATTATCAAGAGATTAATATATCTTCTCGTCAACTCCCCATTTTGTTTTCCCTATTATCGTGGATTGTTACCCTCTGGTTACTAACTAGATGAAAAGCAAAAAAAGGAGAGAGAAGAAATTTACAAGCAACTTGCACGTAACCAACTTTCAAAGAATATTAAGTGTTATTTGAAATGATATAAAGACCATGCCATTACAGGCTCTCACCTCTCCACTAAACTGCATTCTTGAGTTCTTCAAAATGAAGATGGTGACTTTTTCCATTCTGTTGACTTAATAATATTGAGTTTGTACAGGGACATTCAACTAAGATACTCATCAAAAAAGAGTGTTGATTATCCTATTTAATGTTGGGGTTAATATTAGAATAGTAACTACTACATTGGTGTAGGAATGGATCTTCTATTGTGTTCGCTGAATGCACAATTTGGTCATGTGTGCTCTGCTTCTGAAATTTGGTTCTAGTGACTACAGAAGTGGGATTCAATGGACGTACTTTACAACACATGGTCAAGAACAGAAAATAAAGTTCTATCTCAATAAATCAATTAGTTGCACCGATATGCCACCCTCTCCATGTCCTCAAGATATCCCGAGAACAACAAGTGATCTTTATGCTCACTGGGAAGGCTCCAAAAATGTTTTGAAACCCAATAGCTTCTCAAAACCTGAGCATGTAGAGAGATGGTCAGATACCTGACCAACAACTGAGAAATATTCCCTGCACATGGATATGCAGGGAATGGTAGAATATGGATTATGTGGCGGTAAATGGGATTAGTTTATTTTTGATGCATGTTCAACCCAGATGTGGTGGGCTGAAGGGCCTGTTCCTGTGCTGCACTGTTCCATGCTCTATGTTATGGATGCTCAACCCAAGTAATTTAGGTGTTTCCCTTAATTTAGAAGGCAGCACAGCAGTGCAGTTGGTAGAGCTAGTGCCTCCCAGCTCCAGATACCTCCATTCATACCTGTCCTCCGGAGCCATCTGTGTGGAGTTTGCACGTTCTACCTGTGGCCATGTGGGATGCCTTTGGGAGCTCCGGTTTCATCCCACATCCCAAGGATGTGTGGATTTGTTGGTTATTTGGCTTCTGTAAATTGTCTCTCGTGTGTATAGGGAATGGATGAGGAAGTGGGACAACATAGAACAAGTGTGATGGGGTGATCGATGGTCAGTGTGGACTCGGTGGGCTGAAGGGCCTGCTTCCATGCTGTAACCATTCGTTCAGTCAATGAAGTGAGCCATACGTTCGTCATGCTTATTGATCAATAATTGCTCCTGCCATGTTGTCATAGTTTTGTCACGACTTAACCACTGATGTTCTACTTCAAAATTATCTACATTTTTAGTCTTTGGGATAAGTTATGCTTTTTTGACCATTCAATTCAACTGTAGCAAGCACACATGTATTTGGCATGCCAAATGTCATGATATCAGAGTGCAGTAATAAACTGCATTGTTTAGAGACACAAGGATCTGCAGACATACAAGGAACATGTTCTCCAGAGATGTTGCCTGACCTGCTGAGTTACTCCAGCACTTTGCGTCCTTTTGTGTATTAACCAGCATCCGGAGTTCCTTGTATTTGTTGTACAAGGAACTGCAGGTGCTGAAATCTTGAATAAAACACAAAACCCTGGTGTGACTCAACAGGTCAGGCAGCATCTGTGGAGGGGATGAATAGGCAAGGTTTTGAATCCAGATCCTTGGGTCCTGACCTGAAATGTCATCTGCCTCTACCCTGATTGTTTAGTAAGGGTGTCAGGGGTTACGGGGAGAAGGCCGGGGAATGGGGTTGAGAGGGAAAGATGGCTGAGCCATGATTAAATGGCAGAGTAGACTTGGTGGGCTGAATGGGCTAATTCTGCTCCTCGAACTTATGAATCGATGAACTAATCCTCCAGAGACGCTGCCTGACCCGTTGATTTACTCCAGTGCTTTGTGTTTTAAACGATATTGTTTATCTGTTTTCTTCTTTTCTGAAAGCAAGACTCTTTGAATCATCAACCACTGAATTAAAACAATGCTTGCGGTAGTTGTGGGATTGTCTGACATCCAGACACACTGGCTGTGTTACAGCAGCATATTCATACATGACGGCCGGCCACAGAGCACTGGAACCTGAAAGCTTTGTTGTGTCATGTTCTTTTCTTACCTGACCTCCTTCCGTTCCCAACCTGACCTTCTCTATCAGATAGCAGCAGAGATCTCTGTCCTGTGCTCAAACTGCAGTCCCCTTCCATTAAAAATTCATGACCTTTAAGTGAGCGTTCTGTCGCCAAATGTGTTTACATTGGTTGATTTTCCAACAATTAAAGGCGGAAACGGAGACCAGATCTTCGAATTGACACTTGGAATGGCTTTATATACCAACAGGATATAATGTAAATAAATCCCCGGTTGCATTTGAACATTCCATCAGTAAATGAATAGAATATATCTGTAGGACAATGAAGGTTTCTTCCATAGAAAATGGACTCCAAAATAAACAAGTCCTCTGGTATGTCAGACTAGGAGAAATGGTTAACATAGACAGTGGGCCCCAATATGATGGACTGGTTTAGATTGGCTTAGCATGGAAACCAGCTCTTCGGCCCACCAAATCCACACTGACCATCGATCACCCCTTCACACTAGTTCTGTGTTGTCCCACTTTTTCATCAACTCTCTAAACACACGAGTGGCAATTTACAGAGGCCAATTAATCTACAAATTTGTATGTCTTTGGGATGTGGGAGGAAACCGGAGCACCCGGTGGAAACCCATGTGGTCACAGGGAGAACGCCCAAATGTCCACACAGACCACGCCCGAGGTCAGGGTCGGGCCCGGGTCTCTAGTGCTGTGAGGCAGCGGCTCTACCAGCTGCACCACTGTGCTACCCATGGCTGGTCTTCCTCTTTTATATGGTTGCTGACAACGTGGAACATTTAACGTAACTTTACGGCAGGTGGTTGATCCAGACGAGAGTTTATTGCGAGACACAAGGAAACTGCAGATGCTGGAATCATGCGTAGATCACAAAGCTCTGGAGTAACTCAGCGGGTCAGGCAGTGTCTCTGGAGGTCATGGGTAGGCGATGAAAGAGTCATTCCAGCCGCAAGACGACATGACTATGCCAGGGGAAGTGCAGACAGCGTTCCGCAGCACGCTGAAACGGGTGCTAGCGACGAGGGGACGGGCGACCAGCACCTACACAGCTGACAACCGGTTGCACCGGTTGAACTCCACAGCATGCTACCGGTCTGCCTCCCGTGAGCGGTGTACGACCACCGACCCTATTAACCGGCAATCACGGAGAGGTTCAGGGTTGGAAAACATGGCGACAGATGTGGACAAACTACAGCGTGATCGCACAACTAGACAGTCAAACCTCAGCCTACCAGACGGCATTGTTTCTCCATACAATTGGCCCATCAACACTTGAGATTTACAACAGTTTCATGTTCGTCAGCGACGAGGGGAGCCATGAGCTGGCCGAGATCATTCGCGCATTCGAGAGCTACGCCATTGGTGAAAAGAATGAGACTTATGAGCGGTACCTCTTCAACAAGAGGGAGCAAGAAGCAGGTGAGATTTCTCGCTATCCTGAGAAGGTCGCCGATGTCGTCAACATGCCAGCATGTTGGATAGAATGGGATTTTGAGCACCTCTGCAGCAGTCCCGGTAATAGCAAAGCCAACGGGAAAGCAGAATCAGCCATCAAAACTGCGAAACGAATCATGACGAAGAGCAATAAGTCACGATCCGACCCCTACCTTGCGATGTTGGGTCATCGTAATACGCCTTCGCAAGGGCTGAGCACAAGTCCCGCTCAGCGCCTCTTAAATCGCGTACACTTCTGCCTACGACAGCAAGCCTACTCGAACTCAGAGTAGTACATGATCATGAACGCATGAAGCAGCGCGTTCAGCAGCAAGCTGACAATTACAAGTTAGCTAAAGACCTTTCCCCACTTCACGAAGGGGATACAGTGCGAATGCAACCCCTCGTACAAGGAAAGAAGAGTTGGGAGAAAGCCATCGTTTCTCGCCATGATGAGCGTTCATATGTGGTTCAGACCCCTTCTAGCATCTACCCTCACAATCGCGTACGTCTCCCCAAGACCCGCGAAAATCCACCAGACGAGCAAGTCGCATGCCAACACGCGAAGCACGTCCAGACCATCAATGACCAGAGCGCGTCTACAACACCGACCGCAACTACCGCGACACAGGCGTTTAAACAACAGCCAGCGCCGACTGAAGAGAAAACAGCTGCAAAGCCAGCTGACAAAAACAATGACATTGACATGAACAAAACAATGAGAACCCATTCAGGCCGTGAGACCGCCAAAGTATCTCAAAAACTTTGTGACACATTGATTTTGTCATTATCAATTGTTATATTTAACGATGCATGTTTTCATATATGACATATTCAGTTATACTGTGCAAGTGGTACAAAGAGTTGTATTTTTTTTCATACAAGCTAACACGAAAAAAAAAGTCAGGCAAATGTTATTTTGTGAGAAAGACACTCGTGAATGCCACAGTTGAGTTCGTTTAAATGACTAAATGAAACAGTCATGGAAAAAGAAAGGTACTTTTACTTTTAAAAAAGGGGGGGGTTTCTCACTGGACATATATATGCCAAGTGAGCATATATTCTACATCTGACAGTTTTTCTCTTTTGGAAAAAGGGGGGATGTTATGACATATCATATGCATGTAATATATGCTACGAGAGATTGAACGACTTCATAAAGTCCGGGCATGCACGTGAGTTACATACACGGAAAACATGTCTCCAAACACAGGTCACAGGGAGAATGTACAAAGTGCGTACAGGCAGCACGCATAGTCAGGATCAAACCCAGGTCTCTGGCGCTGTAAGGTGGCAACTCTACTACCATGCCGCCCAATTTATGGTATGTTAGGTGCTTCCCACACTGGAGAGCTTTTAACGTTGCGTTTGTACGTCAAATATTCACGTCTCCCATGCATGGCATAGGTTATGAAAGCCAGGATCTCCCTGAGCTGGATTAATGACGAGTAACACACACTTTATGCTTTCTATAAACCTTCACTTCTGAAGAGCACCAGCTGTGGTAAATCTATTTTTTGTCCTGTGTCACTTAATTCCAAGTATGTTCTTGAATGTTCTCTCTTTTTTAAGTTTCAGTATTACTTCGTCTGACCTTAATTTAGAATAATACTTGTGTCTCCTATTATTAATATCTCAGAACCTACGTACGATTAGTACGGGTGTCAGTGCTTATGGGTAGAAGGCAAGAGAACGGTGTTGAGAGAGGAAGATAGATCAGCCATGACTGAATGTCGGAGTAGACTTGATGGGCCAAATGGCCTAATTCCCCTCCTCTAACTTATGAACATGAATAAAATGCTGGAGTCTGAGGAAGAGTCCCGCATCGAAAGGCCACTTATCCATGTTTTTCCGGGATGCTGCCTGGCCTGCTGAGTTATTCCAGCATTTTTTTGTGTCTACTTGGTAAATCAGCATCTGCAGCTCCTTGTTTCCCCTCTATGGAAAAGAACAGCACATGAACAATCCCTTTGGCCCACAATGTCTGCTCTGCATATAATGCCAGGTTAAACTAATCTTATCTGCCCACATATGTCCCATACTCCTCCATTCCCAGCATATCCATGTGCCTACCTAAAAGCCTGCTGAATCCCACAATTGTCTCTGCCTAAAACATCAGTGTGATCCTGACACCCACCAGCCTCTGTGTACAAAAACCTGCCCCCGCGCATCGCCTTTAAAATTTTCCCCTCTCACATTAAAGCTATGCCCTCCAGTCTTTGACATTTCCACCTTGGGGAAAAGGTTCTGACTGTCTACCCTATCTATGCCTCTCATTATTATATATGTCCTCTCATAATTATGTCAGTGTATACCTTTTCTGCATGTTTTAAATTTCTGCATGGTTTTCTCCGGTTTCCTCCCGCACTCCAAAGACAAACAGGTTTGTAGGTTAATTGGCTCCGGTGAAGTCTGTAAATTGTCCACAGTATGTAGCACAGTGCTAGTGTATGGGGTGATCGCTGGTTGATGTGGACTTGGTTGGCCGAATGGACCGTTTCCGCGTCTAAAGTCTAAAATTTATAATTGATCTAACAATCCATATTGAAGGTCAATCTTCTCAACCCCAAGACATCTCTGCAGAAGCTCGGCAGGACAAACTCTGGGCCCCGTAACCTACAGTTGGTTCAATGATGACCTTCCTTCTCACATAATACCAGAAGTGAAATGTTCTTCCTTCCTCATGGGGCGAAGGGAGAAGAATGGGGTAGAGATGGAAAGATAGATCAGCCATGGTTGAATGGCAGAGCAGACCTGATGGGCCGACTGGCCTTATTCTGCTCCAAGAACCTATGAACTTATGTTTGCATGAAGAAATGAGACCTCTGCCATGTGTGGAGCACTGTGCAAATGCTATTTCGTTCCGGTGGACTGTGAAATGAGATGTATTTTTGCAATTTGATATGGACTGGCAGGGGATGTGATCACTCTACGGATAATCCGGTTAGCCTTTGAGTAAGGTTTTCAAGGCAGTCTTCTTTTCAGGCTCTCTTAAGGACTAAATGTGACGGAACAACAAATGATCTGGTGGAGGAATTGAACGGGTCGGGCAGCATCTGTGGGAGGGTGAAGGGGAAGGTACTGTAGACATTTTGGGTCAAGACTCTGCATCAGGACAGGGAGTGGAGAGAAACGATAGCCTTCCCCAACACCCCACCCACCACCCAAGAGATGCTGGTCTACCCATTGAGTTCCTCTAGCAGATTGTTTGTTGCTCTAGTTTCCAGCATCTGTAGTTTCTTGCGCCTCTACAAAGTACGATGGATTTGCAAATATCAGCTCTCCTCGTCACTTCCACAGTTGTGCATTGACCTGGCGGATATTTACTCAATTGGAGATTAAATTTATAATCCAATCAATGGTACTGCATCTGAACTGTAGGCTTAAAGCTGTGACAAGACTGTTGATGGGCATGCTCTACTTTCGTTGAAAGCCAATGACCTCTCATTCAAAAGATAGATACAAAATGTTGGAATACTTCAGTGGGTCAGGCAGCATCTCTGGAGAAAAGGAATAAGTGATGTTTTGGTCTGAACCCCTCTTCAGACTGAAAGATAGAGGAATGGATTCCTTATCTTCATATTAATTCATTGGATATGCGCGTAACGAGGGATATGGATCCCATGCAGGCAGAGGAGGAAGATATAAAAAGAGCATTTAAGAGGCTTTTAGATAGCCACATAGATATGTGGGGAATGGAGGAATATGGATCGTATGCAGACAGAGGAGATTAGTTGAACTTGGCATCATGTTCAGCTTTGACATTGTGGGCCGATGGGCCTGTTCCTGTATTGTGTGCACTAAAAAGGTAATACCTTGGGGTAGTGTGACTGAGGATTTCAGATAGATGGTACTGAACAGCGGTTAAAAAAAAGTCTGAGGTAATTAGCGCAGGGCAAATCAGTGATAGGAGAGCTGGCACTATTAATTCATAGCCGTTATCAATGGTTCAGACTGCCGCTGAAAAATTTTGCTGCCTCTTTACTGAAAACGCCGATCCACATTTGTAGCAATTTGCAGCTGTTGAACAACGGGATGTCTTAATTACAATGCACCTTTAAAGAAATTAGAGGTATGACATTTCCACTGGCTAGACTGCTAGCAGTTAGTGGATAAATGGATATTAAACTGAGCCATTTAGATGAACAATTAACAGATTAGCATTTGCAGAACTGAAATGGGAACCATTAATTTACTACTTAAGTCTGCATCACTTGTTTGAACTGCACAATTATACAGTTAAATGAAAGTGGCTCTAATTATACAGACGTTAATAGAAATTGAAGGAGAAATTTCCACTTTTAAATAAATACACCTTTATATTCAGTTTACTTGTAGCCTACATATTATATACGGGCGGCGCGGTGGCGCAACGGTAGAGCTGCTGCCTTACAACGTTTGAGACCCGAGTTCGATCCTGTCTACAGGTGCTGCCTGTACTAAGTTTGTACATTCTCCCTGTTGGTTTTCCTCGGGTGCCCCAGTTTCCTCCCACACACCAAAGACATTGTGAGTCAATTAGCTTTGGTAAAGATTGTAAATTGTCGCTAGTGTGTAGGATAATAATAATAATAATAATATATTTATTTTATATAGCGCCTTAACACATGCACAAAGCGCTTTACAAATACAATTAACATAGAAACAAACAGACAAACAGACAAACTATCCTGACGGAAAAGCGGCGAATAATCAACGCCAGCGTCCTCTCACGTCAGGGTCCGGCAGTAGACATTAAAGAACACAAGACACACAGATACAATTTTTTACACAAAACAGCCATCACAGTGATTGCTCTAGGCATACCCTCACTGTGATGGAAGGCAAAGTCTTATCTCCCCCTCGTTCTTCTCCCGTGGCGCCACGAGGCGATCGAGGCTCCCAACCCCTTGAAGCCCCCACCGGGCGATGGAAAGTCCCAGGGTCGAGCCGAGCAGGCCGATGAAAGTCCTGAGCCCCCACCGGGCGATGGAAAATGCCGCGGCCGAGCCACGCAGGGCGATGAGAGTCCTGAGCCCCCACCGGGCGATGTAAAGTGCTGCGGCCGAGCCACGCAGGGTGATGAAGGGCCTGCGGGCGGGTTGATCGTGCCTCGTGCTTCGGGGCGGTCGAAGCTGCTACGGCTGGAGCTCCCAAAAGCCGGTCGCCAGCCAGGGACCTGCGAACTCCCGATGTTGCGGTCTGCAGGGCCCACGGCCGAAGCCTCCGAGATGGTAAGTCCAGGCCCTGCGACCGGAGTCCTCGAGGTCGATCCCAGCTGGAGGCCGCCGACTCCACGATGTTAGGCCGTTGCGCGAACGGAGATACGACACGGTAAAGGTCGCATCTCCGTTGAGGAGGAGATTTTAAAAAAAGGTTTCCCCCAACCCCCCCACCACCCCCCTACATACACAGAATTAAAAATAAAACAAAACGTACATTTAACATCGACAATGACAAAAAAACACAAAAAAAAAACGGAGAGACTGCCGGTGAGCCGCAGCTGCAGAACACAGCCACGCCCCTTTTTCAGGATAGTTCAGGAATCGTTGGTCGGCGCAGACTCGGTGGGCTGAAGGGCCTTTTTCCACACTGTAACTCTAAAACTAATTTTAAATCACACTTTCAGGAATATACCTCTGATTGCAAAAATGATAAAAATAGCCTAAAAGCAAAGCATCACAAATGCTGGAAGATAATTCCAATTTTCCCTCCACAGAAGCTAATTGACCTAAGTATTTCTGACAGAGGGCAATTTTATACACCACATGATGAGCGTGCTTACAAATATTTCTGACCAATCCAAATTTTATATATAACAAAATGGTGTGCTTACAAATTAGAATAATAAGAGATGGAATATGATCTACTCTATTATAAAGATGTCCTTTCCCTGGCTAATCCAGATAACTGACCTTCCTCACTGTGCCCCAAGTTCATGTGTTTACGTACTCTCACCAACCCATCCCCCTCCTCCGCCCATCCCTTTTTGCTCTCTAATGATTTGCCCTCTTTCCATCTTCCCTTCGGTTTATGTAGTCTTCTCTGTGTCCTACGAAGCAACCTGAGGCAAGACCCTTCCTCTCAGAGATGTTACCGAAAAGCAAATTGATTTTGTATTAAAAAGACAAACCAGACTGATGGTCAAGATTTTACACATGAAGAATAGGACCATATTGGAGCAATGCATCCACAGAGCAAAGAGAGGTAGTGCTCATTTTGATCTATTTGTAAGTGACCCAGATAAAGAACAGGAAATAGAAGTCATACCATCCATGGGGGACAGTAACCACAGAATGATCAAACTGCACGTGATGTATGAGACAGAAATCATAAGGCAGACAGCTATTAATGGTCTTAAAGCAACAAACAAGGTAACAGCAAGCAAGTGTTATCAGGATCAGGTATTCATCAGTCATAGTCACCAAAGATAGACACCAAAACCTGGAGCAATTCAGCGGGTCAGGCAGCATCTCTGGAGGAAAGGAACAGGTGACCTTTGGTTTAAAACCCTTCTTCAGAGTGAGATTCAAGGGAGAGGGAAACTAGTCATATGAAAAAGGTACAGAACAAATCAGAGCCGGCACCGATGACCAAGGAAAGGTGGAGCCCACAATAGTCCATTGTTGGCTGTGGAAGAGGTGACAACAAAGGGATACATGGATGCGTACAGTGGAACCGGCAGGATGACTAGTGTGGGGGAGGTGTGGAGAGAGAACGGTAATGCAGGGGTTACTTGAAATTAAAGAAATCAATATTGATACCGCTGGGTTGTAAACTTCCCAAGCAAAATATGAGGTGCTGTTCCTCCAATTTGCATATGGCCTCACTCTGACAGTGGAGGAGGCCCAGGACAGAAAGGTCAGAATGGGAATGGGAATGGGAGTTACAGCAAGGAAACAGACCCTTCAGTGCATATTGTCCTGCCAAACAAGATGCCCCATCTAAGCTAACACAATTTGTCTATGATTGGCCCATATCCCTCTCAACTTTCCCTACCTGTCCAAGTGTCATTTTAAATGTTGTTACAATACTTGCATCTAGAAGACATTAGTGCAAAAACATAATCAGAAAAATACCAAGTCCATAGCAGTGGAAAACGTGGACTGTATTCCATTGTTGAGGTAGGATTAGGGTTATGCGACTTTTTTCAAGAACCAGAGATTTGTAGGAATCTACAACCTTTCCTACAAATCTCTGGTTCTTGAAAAAAGTCACCTAACCCTAACTTACCTCAACAATGGAATCTTCAGCCTTTTGTCCCGTCTGCCTTGCATGAGCAATGAGAAGTGGATAGGGCCTAGATGGGAGGGATTCTTGATGATAGATGCCATCTTCTTGAGACAGCACCTCATGTAGATGCTTTTGGTGGAAGGGAAGGCTGTGGCCGTGTTGGACCAGGCTGATCCACCAATCTCTTCAGCCTCTTGCATTCCTATGCATTGCAATTGCCATTCTATCCCATATTGGAGTATAAGTCCACACTCCAGACTGAGTATAGAGTTAACACAGCAGGATGAGCGAGTGGACTGTTCCTTTCCTATTTATACATTTAGGTTGACATTTAATTTTATTATTGTCATGTGTACTGAGGTACAGTGAAAAGCTTTGTTTTGCACACTATCCAATCAAGTCAGATAACACTACATAAATACAATCAAGTCAAACTCAAGTATAATCGATAGAGCAAAGTGAAAGATACAGAGTGTAGAATATAGTTCTCAGCATTGTAGCGCATCAGTTCCAAAGGCAAAGTCCAATGTCCACAATGTGTTAGAGGAGAATCACACTGTACCATAGCTTATGGAAGGACCGTTCAGAAGCCTGGTAACAGAGGGGAGCAAGCTGTTCCTGTTTGGAGGCATGCACTTTCAAGCTTCTGAATCTTCTGCCCAACAGGAACAGGGAGAAGAAAGAATGGCGAAGGTGGGACAAGTCTTTGATTATGTTGGCTGCTTTTCCGAGGCAGTGTGAGGTGTTAACGGAGTCAATGGTGGGAGGTTTGGTCTGTGTGATGGACTGGGCTACATCCTCAACACTCTACAATTTCTTGCTGTCCTGTCTGAACTCCAATTAGAGTTAATCTAATGTTATCTGCTACTCTGCTTTTCTTTGCCTAATGGTGTCTTACTGCCAGTGCAATCTCCTCCCTCTCGTCCTAAAAACAGGTGTCAAATCTGTTCCCAATAACTGCAATGCACAGTAACAAACAGCTGGCAGTAAGCTTAAGGCAATAATACCATCTCAAGTTTCCATTAACATTCATCAGTCACTCAAGCTACATTTTCTGAGTTTATAACTTCAGTATTGAAGTTGCATACTTTAATTCACCACAACTCCTACACAAAAATTATCTTACAAATGTTTTGTCAAGTTAACTTTGTTATATATTAATATGACATTTCGGCCATTTAGTTAGTAGAATAAAGCAAAAAAATCACAGAGCTACTCTTTGATAGGAGGTGAAGAATAGAAAGAATAAGAAAAAGAAAAATAGAGTAAAAAGGGGAAAAAACTTTCACTTAAAAAATGCGTTTCACAATTTCATGCTCAATGACATCAACTATTTATTAAGTATCGTCACTGCTCTAATGCAAGAGTCATAGTCATGGCAATGTACAGCACAGAAACAGGCTCTTCAGCCCCATTTTGTCCATGCTGATCAAGTTGGCATACTGGGCTAGTCCCATTTACCTGCATTGGGACAATAACCCACTAAACCCCTTGTATCCATATACCTATTCATGATCTATGACCTGCCGTGCTTTGTCCTGCCATGCTTTGTCCACTCTTCTAGATCTGCTTTCCCATATCTCTGCAATCCGTCTGAAGAAGGGTCCCAACACAAAATATCACCTATCCATGTTCGCCAGGGATGCTGCCTGACCCACCGAGTTACTCCAGCATTTTGTGTCTTTCCTTGGTAAATCAGCATCTGTAGTTCCTTGTTTCTAAATTTTTGACTGCTCCACTGTAATATCTCTTTGAGGTATACCTACTTTGAAGTAGTTCTCCTCCTCTCCCCAATGGGAGTTCTGTGAGACCCTCTCTCACTGCTCCCCCTCTGGGATTCCTGTTGCTCTCTGGTTCCATGACCGTGTTCCAAACTGGTCTCGCTACCACAGCAACATGCAATTTCCTCAACACTTGCCTGCTTCCATGGCTTCCAGCTCCAGTTCCAGACCACCCAGTTCAGTCCCAAGTGGGATTCCAGGAACCCGCACTCAATCCACTGCTTCTCGGCATGACCTGCCTTGCTTTGCCCTGCCCCTCCACTCTTCTATCTTTCTTTGTCCCCACCACTGCAATCAGCCTGAAGAAGGGTCCTGACCTGAAAATTGTACATAAGGTCAAAAGCTCATAAGTGATCGGAGCAGAATTAGGCTATTCAGCCCATCAAGTCTACTCTGCCATTCAATCTATCTTTCCCTTCTAACCCCATTCTCCTGCCTTCTCCCCATAACCCATGACACCCATACTAATCAAGAATCTAGCTATCTCTGCCTTAACATTGACTTAGCCTCCACAGGCTTCTGTGGCAAAGAATTCCGCAGATTCTCCATAGGTTCTCCAGGAATGTTGCCCGATCTGTTGTTACTCCTGCACTTTGTGTCTTTCATATCTACTCATATATCGATCCAAACATCTATCCATACATCCATCCAAATTTCTTTTAAAAGTCAAATTCCAAGAAATATATGAATCAGAATTTGTATAGAAAAATTCCACAAAACAACAAAGTGAGAATTACCAGATAAACTGTATTCCTTGTAAAAGATAAATATTGCGGGAAAAGGAAATTTATGTGGAAATAGAAACAGATTTAATATTTCTACTTAATATTTCTATTTAATATTAAGACACAAAATGCTAGAGTAACTCAGCAGGTCAGGCAGCTTATCTGGAGAACAATAATAGGTAACATTTCAGGTTGAGATCTTCCTTCAGACTGAAAGGCCTGGCCCGAAACATGACCTATCCATGTTCTGCTGACCCATTGAGTCACTCCAGCATTTTGTGAACCTCCTTGTTCCTTGTTTTTAATATTTCATGTTGATGACATCGGAAAACCATCTGAGGACATGTACAGATTGCCCGAGAGATAGAAATTCAGAAACATTCTTCTTCATTGGCAATTCACACACTGGACTACACGTCAGAGAGACTGATGAAAATGTTGAGGTTTCTCACCACTAAGATACTGCAGATAGGAGCCTGATATTTGTTATTTTAGGAGCCTGCCAGGAAGTGGTGGCCTGGCATTGAGTTGCCGCCCACAGAGGGTATCACTTCATGGTCGCAGAATGGTAAAAGGCCATAGATGTGGACAGTGATGATGAAACAGATTGTCACAATAGCATGTGGCTGAGTGGAGGAAATCCCCTCTCCCCCCCCCCCCCCCCCCCCCCCCCCCCACATCCCCCCCTGCAAGTCTTTCACACAATTTGTAGCTGCAAAACCTAACATGTTTGGTCACATAACTCCTATTTGTGACAACTCTTTGCATTTAATCTTTAATTGGCTGCTAAGAGCGGCAGAATATGTTTCCAATGGCTATCAGATGGGTGTAGTTATGTTGGGTCATAAGAACATATGTATTGGAAAGAGTGGACATTATATTTATTCAACGCTACTCAACCCTGCACTATCTTGGCTGATTTTCCATTTAAATTACAAAGTGCTGGAGGAACTCAGCAGTTTTTGTTTTGCTCAAGATTTCAATGTATACAGTCCCTTCTAACTCTTTCTGATTTTCTATGTATCTCTTTTTGGTGTTAAAAAAAAATCATAGCCTTGAATCTACTCAGTGAAATGACCGTCCACAGTCTATGGTTTTTAAAATAGAAAAATTCAAATTCCTCGAATTGAAGAAATGTCTCCTTATCTCCGGCCTAAAGGATATATCTTATCCAGAGACAAAAGGTCTTAGTTTAGTCACTCCTGCCATCATGTCTTTGGACAACATGTCTTTGGGATGTGGTAGGAAACCGGAGCACCCGGAGGAAACCCAAGCAGTCACAGGGAGATGGTGCAAACTCCACACTCAAAAACAGCACCCGAGGTAAGGATCAAACTCAGGTCTCTGGCCCTGTGGGGCAGCAGCTTTACCAGCTGCAGCTGGTGCAGCTCCAATTACAGTCTTTATCGGAAACCAGCATCTGCAGTTCCTTGAGTCTTCATAAACAAGAGTACAGGCTCACTCTATTCAATATTATAACTCCACATCACAGCAGTCGTGATGTATCTTTCAACATGTTTTTGCTCTCTGCATCCATGTGTGCATTCTTATTGTTGTCGAATTGGACAGGATGGTCACGTTCATCTCAGTGATATAACATTGTCAGAGATATTTAATGTGTCAGCAACTCCTTTGTTTGCTATCTTATAAATAAACCTCTGCCTCTTTGGATGTACATACGGTGTGTCTCGGTGCATTCATGAAGACATGAAGCAGTGACTTAGTTTCAAAGTATTTCCAAGCAAAACAAAACCGCAGATGCTGGAAGTCCTAAACATGAGAAGGAAATGTCAGAAGCACTCAGCAGGTTAGGCAGCATTGGTGCAGAGAAAAATAGTCGTTCCAGGTCAATAATCTTACATCAGAATTGCAAAAATGAGAAAGCAAGTTCTGAGTTGCAGAGAGGGAGAGGTGTGGACAAAAACATGTCTGTTTCCACATAAAGAGACAAAAAGATATAAAGAAATTTGAAGCCAATTAGCTGTAGATATCGGGTAAATGGAGATGGCACTTTAGATAGTATTTGCCAATATTACAAAACCAAAACAGTGTAAAGGATAGTAATGTGAAATTTAAATAAACAGAAAACAGAGTCTTTTACCCAGACTAGGGGAATCAAGAACCAGAGGACATAGGTTTAAGGTGAGAGGGAAAGATTTAATAGTAACCCGAGGGGTAGTATTTTTACACAAAGGGTGGTGGGTATATGGAACGAGCTGCTGGCAGATGTAGTTGAGGCAGGTACTATCATAACCTTTAAGAAACACTTGGACAGGTACAGGGGTAGGATAGGTTTAGAGGGATATGAGCAAAGCGCAGGCAGGTGTGACTAGTATAGATGGTGCATGTTGGTCAGCGTGTGCAAGCTGGGCCAAAGGACCTGTTTTCCCACTGCAGGACTCTACGACTATGATGGAAATACTCACTGCATCCTGGAGTATCTATATGAAGAGTGACAGAGGTAATGTTTCAAATCAATGACACTTCATCAGAATTCATAGACGTTGTAGGTAACTGTAGTTAAAGTGCTGATCAGCTGTAATCTAACTCAATCTGGCGATGAGATCTTAAACGGGGGAAGTGGATGATCAAGGATCATGGGATGCAGATTTAAAATATTAAACAGAAGATAAACTAGCTGAGAGAATGTGAGGAAAAGCTTTCTTACATAGTCAATAGGAATAAAGTTGAATGCACTGTTTGCAATGCTGGTCAAAATGGAATTAATCAGTGTACGCAAAAGTGAATTGGAAAGACATTTATAGTCAGGCAGAACAGAAACAGGCATTTTGGCCTAATTTGTCCATGTTGACCAAAATGCCCCATCATTTACCCACATTTTGCCCATCTATATATTAAAACTCTTGTTTGTTTGTTCCTGAACTACAGCCAAAACGGTACACGATACCGCAACAATTTTAGGCCCACCTTACTCACCATCGTCCCTTTGGTGCTATTGGAAGAACTTTCATTGAAATCGGTGTTCTATTTTTAAAGTTATTCACATTTTAAAGTTTAAATCTATCTCCAAGGGAAGGAGGGGGAGGGAGGGAGGGAGGGAGGGGGAGGGAGGGAGGAAGGGGGGAAGAGGTTGGATAAGTGGGGTTGAGGGGGATGGAGTGGGGGGGAGGGGAGGGGAAGGGGGAGGGGGAGGAGAGGGGAAGGGGGAGGGAGAGGGGAGGGGGTGGGAGGGTGGAGGGAGGGAGGAGAGAGGGGGGGAGGGGAGAGGGGGGAGAGGGGAGGAGGGGAGAAGAGGGTGCTGCACCAATGCAGGAGAGGTTTGGGCCCAATGGGTCCACTTGGTCTAGTTTCCCTCTAAACCTTTCCTATTCATATACCTGTGTAAAATGTCTTTTAAATTTTGTTATCATACCTGCTTCAACTAGTTCCTTTATTTTAGTACTTTAGAGATACAGCTCGGAAACAGGCCCTTCCATTTACCGAGTCCACGCCGACCAGCGATCATCCCGTACACTAACACTATCCTACACACTAGGAACAATTTACAATTTACAATTTTACCAAAGCCAATGAACCTACAAACCTTGCAGCTTGAGAGAGAATAAGCTGTAAGGCAGGTCTGTGATAAGTTTAGACATCCTGAGGTGATGACAGGTACCTGCTCATTGCTTCATCCACTCACCCAAGCTGACAGAGGTACAGAGAAGATATAATATTATGTCCATCCTTGGCCCTCGTGGCCAACTCCATATGGATCCATGCCATCACCGGATGACTTCCAGCACTAGTTTCCTCTCACATCCCAAAGACATGCAGATTGGTAGGTTAATTGGTCACTCTAAGTTGTGCCTCTTGTGTAGTATCTTCCCAGTTGTAGTATCTGGGAAGAGTTGAGGGGAATCTGTGGAGAATGGAATGAGATGAATGTAAGATTGGTGCAGATAAAACATAGAACAATACAGCACAGGAACAGCCCTTCGTAACCAAACATGATGCCAAGACCAACTCTTATCTGTCCTCACATAATCCATATCCCTCCACTCTCTGCATATGCATACGCCTATCCAAAAGTCTCTTAAATGCCACTATCGCATTTTTCTTCACCATCACCTTAGCAGACTGCTGTTGTCCTTTTATCGGTGCTACATTGAGAGCATCCTAACATACTGTGTATGCATATGGTACACCAGCTGCACAGCGGCTCAGAGGAAAGCGCTCCAGAGGGCCATTGACAACGCCCAGAGGATTGTCGGCTGCCCTCTACTTACCTTGGAGGACTTACACAGTTCCCGCTGCATCAAAAAATCCCAGAGTATTATAAAGGACATTTCCCACCCCGGACACTCCCTGTTTGAACTGTTACCGTCAGGCAGACGGTACAGATCTACAAGGACAAGGACAAACAGACTTAAAAATAGTTTTTACCCCACTGCTATAAAGGCACTAAATGTAGCCGCCAAGGAACGCAGGGGCGATACATAATAAGAGACTGTGAAATCGACAGAAGGATGTAGGGTTGGGTGTTTATGCGTGCTATTTTCATGATATTTATTTTAGTTGTTTATCTTTTTAAAAATATTTTACCTTGTATGTATCGTTAGCTTTTAGAAATGTTTGAATGGTGCACTGACTGGCTGACATTTTACAATTTCGTTGTACATGGCTCATGTTACAATGACAATAAAGGAACTATTCTATTCTATTCTACATTCCAGGCTGCTCTCTGTGTAAAAAACAACCTACCCCACACATCTCCTTCAAACTTTACCCCTCTCACCTGAAAGCTATGCCCTCTAGTATTTGATATATCCACCCTGGGAGAAAAGGTTCTGACTGTCTACCCTACCTATGCCTCTCATAATTTTGTATACTTCTGTCAGGTCTCCCATCAACCTCTGACGTTCCGGAGAAAACAATTCAAATCTGCCCAACTTCTCCCTATAGCTAATATCTCCTAATCCTGGCATGATTCTAGTAAACCTCCTCTGCACCTTTCCCAAATATTCCACATCCTTCCTGTATCAGGGCAACCTGAACTGCACGCAATACTCCGAATGTGACCTAAGTAAGCCCTTTCACAATGAATCATGACTTCCTGACATATACTTGATCTCCCAACCAATGAAGGCAAGCATACCAACTGCCTTCTTTAACACGCTATCAACTTGAGGGAGCTGTGGACTTGATGTTTAGTATGTTCTCACTGGGCTGCAGATCCTGTTTCCATGCTATATGTTTCTATCATTTCAATACCATCCAGGGATGTCACATTCTCCCACTTTTATGAAGGTTTGTTACTGTTCAACCAAAGCTCTCCAGTCACACAGTGGAAACATGTTTTAAATCATTTACTAAAAGCTTAATTTGAAAATCAGTGCTCGCCTGCAGCATAATCCTGTTATCACAGTCAATTCAGGTGCTAGTGCAGTTTTCAAAGAAGCTTTTCGCGAAAGCTTCCTCAGTTGGACATCAACAACTTGCATACACAATGAGATGAAGCAACACAGTTTGCTTTGCCAGCAAGTATTCAACTAAGCTTGATGCCAGGCACAATATTATGAGACATGGTCAAAGAGGTTTCAATGAGCATCTTAAATTGGAGAGAGGTGGAGAGGTTAAAGGAGTGAATTCCTGACCTTGGGGTTTAAATACGATTGTCAGTAATGCAAGAATGAAACAAGGTAAAGTACTGGAGGAGATTGGTTCAAACCCTTCCAAAATAAAGTAATTCTTCCTTCTTAACAGGAAACAGACATCAAACAAACCCTTTCCAATCCTTTAACTGTCTTTCTGCAACATCGAACAAAACATTAACATTACTTCAATATAGACAGGTCTTCAGTATTCCATTAGGAGATGTGATGCTATGAAATGTGTTGACAGAGTTGGCAAGGAAGCTCTCTCTAATGGTCCAGCAGTTTATATATCTACACAATAAAAATATTTACTGAAATAAATTAATAAGTGGCATGAAGATGTGACTAATTCAAGATGTAAATAACACCGTGAACTTGCCATGAAGTCATCTCTTGAATAAAGACGTATTTACATAGCACCTCTGCGTTTCTCAAACACTTAAATCTACTTGCAAACAATTTTTTGAAGCACACTGATTGTTTACATGGGGGTCAGCCAGATTTCACAATGGTATTGAGCACAAGGCTCAACAATTTCTAATGGTACAAGGTGACACAGTGACACAGTAGGTAGAGCTACTGCAACCCAGCTCCAGAGACACTGGTTTGGTCCCGACATCAGGTGCTGTCTGTGTGTGTGCGCAGTTTGCAAATTTTCCCTGTGACCAGTGGATTTCCTCCGGGTGCTCCGGTTTCCTCCCACATCCTAAAGACGTGTGGGTTTGTAGGTTAATTGTCCTTTGTAAATTGCCCCCAGTGTGTAGGCAGCGGACGTGAAGGTGGGATAATGTAGAATAGTGTGAATGGGTGTCGATGAACTCAGTGATCCAAAGAAATTAATAAGCGATATGTTATCATGTAAACTAATCCAAATCTGTCTATCCTATCTATACCAAATTCTAAGTCCTTGTGCAGCGATATGAAAATGGCTGATCTAGCAATAGTGCGATGATTAATTAAAACTGATTATATGTCCAGAATTTGTACGTAGCTATTCTCCACACACTGCAATTTTGAAGCACAATTACTATTATTGGGAGTTGTTGCAATTCTGATCTAACCTGTTTCCTCCCCTCCTTAAATATATTGATGAAGTAACATGCATTTGTTTGGAAGGCTCTGCTTACAAACCTTTTATGATACAGTGTTGTATGATACAGTATTGTATGATACAGTGTTGTTTGACTCTCTGTATTGTAATGGCCAGATAACCTACTTTAATGTTCTTGCTCGAGGGATAACTTTGTCTGGGTCATTGATGAGAATTTCCCCGTTACCCCCTCCCATCCAACCCCTTCTGCATAAAACCATGCGGTATTTTACATCTGCTGAGACAGCCAAAGTGGTGTTCGTTAACATCTCATATGAAAGACCTCACTTCGAATAGTGCAGCACTCCCTGCATAGAAATGACCGATACTAGAAATCTGAAATGAAACAGCTGATGAAAGGACATTTTTTCTCTCCACTCAGATGCTGTCTGGTCTGCTGAGATTTTCCAATACTTCTTATATTTTTGCATGTCCTCTTCAGCAACAGGTTGGCACAGTGGTAGTTGCTGCCTTACGGCGCCAGTGACCTGGGTCTGATCCTGACCACGGGTGTTGTCTGTGTGGAGTGCGTACATTCTCCCTGTGACCACATGGGTTTCGTCTGGGTGCTCCGGGTTCCATCCATACTCCACAGACGTACAGCTTTGTAGGCCAATTGGCTTCGGTAAAATTGTGAAAAGGTGTGTAGGATAATGCTAGTGTACGGGGATTGCTGGTCGGCACAGACTCGGTGGGCCGAAGGGCCTGTTTCCATGCTGTATCTCTAAACTAAACGAAACTCTTGTGCTGAGGAGTTAGTATAGATTTGTTGTGCTCGCCCAGAGTGTGTCTTGAACCACAACATTCTGTGTCATCGTGTCCGCAAAATAGGAATCTGATGTAGATGTAGCTAGTCAATAAGATCACCATTGATTCAATGCCTCACCTTAATTTTCCTTTGGTTTCCAAAAATCTATTAATCTCAGCCTCGACAATGCTCAATGACTGAGTATCTACAAACCTCAATTTTGGTACAAACATTTGAAAGAGGTTGGATAGAAAATATGGGCCAAATGTGAGCAAATGGGACTAGCTTAGATGCAGCATCTTGGTTAGCTTGGACGAGTTGCATTGAAGGCCCTACTTCCATGCTATTTGGCTCTATTTGCATCACCTGGGGCATATTTTAAAAATCTTCTCTGCCTACTTTTCATCCCAAGACTGTAACCAAGGTTTCAGAGTAATCAACGTTGAACCTGATCCTATCTAAGTGCACGGGCCTCTCATCAGTGAGTGTGATCCTGACCTCCCATCTACCTCATTGAAGACCATTGATCTATCTTTAATCTTACTTTATTGGACTTCAATGTTGTACCACACACTAAATGTTGTGCCCTTTATCCTTTCTCTATGCAATATGGATGGCATGATAGTATTCATTTATAGTCTTTTTTTTGACTGGATAGCATGCAAACAAAATCTTTTCACTGTACCATGTGACAATAATAAACTAAACTAAACTAAGTTGTGAGTGTTTGTTTTCTGCATATTCTTATTCAAATTATTCCTTCGCCAAAGTATATTTCTTACTGCAAGGACTTTCAAGTAGTTTTCACCAATGTGAGGCTTGGGACAATTTTTTGGCCAGATCGTGTGAAAATGCAAACTAACGATTTGCAAAATTTTAACCAGGTCATGGAAACTTATTTTTTTTAATAAGTGTCAATTGTTCAAGATGAGTTGGCGTCTCGTCTTCTGGTCATCTGCAACTCGAACACCCACATTGCGATGACTTTCCCAGCACTTCAGCACAACCGAGAGACAGACTCGTGAGTTTTCATAACTGAGCCCAACACTCAGCAGAAAGTGCAGTGTTTCAGGTTATTGCCCAACCTCTCCAGCAAAGAACGGTTCCATTTCTACAAAAACCTCAGGCTGCAAAATGTGCAAGAATCTCTCAGCGATGCAAACAACAGAAATCAGCGGAATATTTCATACAGCTTGCAGCTTGAGTGTCAATATTGGAAGCTTTCCTTTTAATCAAGTATCTTTTTATTGCAGTCAGGAGACCATGCCAATTGTTAGATCAATGATGAGGAAGAGGATTTGCCTCATTACTTTTTCTCCATTGGAATGAGTCGGATGTCCCTCCCAACAAATCATTGACCCTAGATGGACACGAAGCTGGAGTAACTCAGCGGGACAGGCAGCATCATCTGGAGAGAAGGAATGGGTGACGTTTCGGGTCGAGACCTTTCTTCAGACCCAAAATGTCACCCATTCCTTCTCTCCAGAGATGCTGCCTGTCCCACTGACTTATTCCAGAGTTTTGTGTCTATCTTCGGTTTAAACCAGCATCTGCAGTTCCTTCTTCCACAAATCATCGACCCTATCTTTTTCTTACGCTGCAGTTTGAGAACTGGGAGCACAAATGTTGGTGGCTGACTGGACACATCTCTGGTCTGATTCCAGAGAGCAACCAGCCATTTCCTCTTCCTGCTCACCTCCTCCATGAACTCGTCTGCACATTGCAATGTGCAAGCCAGAACCCAGATGGAGATGAGGTACCAATACATCTGACCCCACACACTCTTTGCCCTTGAGATCATCAGTGGAGTAATGGTGAACTGAGATGACAGATGCACTTCATATTGGTCCTCCAGGTTTTGCTGATCTCATTGTGCATTCCCATTCGTCTGAATGGAATGACAATCTTGTGGAGAAAGCAATGGCAGGTTTGCTTATATTTGTTAATTTTACTTTATCTTAACACTTTAATTAATTGAAAGTCATAAAGTCATACAGCATGGAAACAGGTATCAAGCCCCAACCCACCCTTGCCAATCAAGATGCCCATCTTCTCATCCCATCTGCCTGCATTTGACCCCACATCCCTCCTGCTATTCCTATCCATGTATCTTCCTCAACCAATTTGTCTGGCAGCTTGCTCCATTTACGTACCACCCTCCATGTGAAAAAGTTACCCCATAGGTTCTCATTAATTTTTTCCTCAAATTTCTTGTACTTTAAAATTCTTCATTCTGTCTCTTAGATTATCTATGATCTGTTGAAAATTTGTTAACTACTTATGATAGTCAGGGACGTTAACAATAGCTCAAAGGCCTTTTTGAGAGGTAGTCTGTCAAAAAGATTGGGGCACTTCAGGAGACAGGGCCTCGGGATCCATTGCCTCAGATCCAATCAATGCTCACAGCATGTTCAACATCAAGGGTGGATTCCCTAGTGCAGAGTGTTGGCCCAAATGTATCAGGAACAGGCTAGTGCAGGTTGCTCGGTTAGAAGGAATCCAGTATGACCCAACCTAATAATCAATTGGTTTTGTGATCAAGAAATTGAACACTGGGAGAACTTAGCAGATCAAGCAGCATCTTTGGAGGTAAATGTTTAAGATCCAGCACAAAACTGATTTGCTTCATTTGGCAGCTATGACCACTGTCTTGCTTTTGAAACTGGATTATCTACAGCAGACATGTTGAGGCATAGAAAAATACCCCCAACAATCCCTCAGTAAAATCCTGTGTCAGGATAAGCAAACCAATATGAGCATCCTCTCCCAAGCCCATATCCCCAGCGTTGAGACCCTAAGTTGCACACAATTGGTTTCCTAGAGAAGGGCACATTGTCTGAAGAGAGACAAGAGGAACTGCAGATGCTAGAATCTTTAGTAAAACACAAAGTGCTGGAGTAACTCAGTGGGCCAGGCAGCATCTGTGGAGGTAATGGACAGATGATGTTTCGGGTTGGGACCCTTCTTCAGACTGATTGTGGTGAAGGAGGGTGGGGAAGCTTGAAAAGAGACCGTCCAGCTGGCAAAACAATTTCCAGCTTTTCAAGGTTCTCCCCTCTACTCCACTTACAGAGAAAGCGCCGATTTTAAATAAGTGCAAAGGCCACAATGAGGCAGGTTGGGAGATTGGGACGACATGAGGGATCTGCTCAGTAATCTGATGACAGCGCGGAAGAAGCTGCTCCTGAATCTGTTGGTAATAAAATTTGAAGCCAACATCTTAATTTGTTACGATGGTGTGTTGCAGGCACCAGCAGGGGGTTTGGAGGAAGGAGGTTGAAAAACATTATTGTCATTTAATGGAGTCAGAGTCATAGAGGTATAGCACATAGAAACAGGCACTTTGGCCCACCTTGTCCAAGCTGACTAAGTTGGCAGACTGGGCTAGTCTTATTTGATAGCATTTGGCCCAAATCCCTCAAAAACCTTCCTATCCTTATATCTGTCCAAATGTCTTAAAAGTTTCTGTGGTATCCACTTCTATACCTTCCTTAGGCAGCTCATTCCAGATAGAGACTATCCTCTGAGTGAAAAAGTTGCCCCTTCTTTAATCTCCCCTTTCACCTTAAGCCTAAGCAAGTCGTTTAAAACTTGTCAACTGTGGCCAATTGTGATGCAATTACAAACTATGGAATTACAAGGTGGAGGAACAAGTTATTACAAGTTATTACACTTTGAATTACGTTATTGCAACGTATTACTTATACAAGTTAGTAAAACAAGTTATTTATATAAGGTACAAGTTATTAATACGTTATCACTTGAATTACAAGTTGGAACTACAAATAGGAATTAGAAGATGGAATTGCAATCTGTGGACAACTGTGGCCTAACGTGATGGAATTACAAACTATGGAAAGAGTGAGGATTTCAGTCAAGGCTATAAAATTATTCCTTCAAGTGGCCAGCTGTCTGCTTGCCAGAGTTTTACCCATGTAGTTACATGACCCGGATCGCAGGCCACAATTAGTCTTAATCCTTCACAACCAATAATCTCCCTTGAACCATAATTCACTTGCCGCCAAAAGCACTTGCAGATTCGAGTTACACAACACAAACCTGACAATTCTAGATGCCTGCCGTGCACTTATAGATGTGAAATATTTCCGTTCCTGCTCTCTCACCTTCCGCTATTCCAATTCATTCTCGAATGCACAGCGGTGCAGCTGGAAGAGCCAGAGAAACATGTTCAATCCTGACCTTGGGTGCTGTCTGTGTGGGGTTTGCGCGTTCTCCGTGTGACCACATGGATTTCCTCCAGGAGGTCCAGTTTCCCCCCACATCTCCAAAGACGTGCGGGTTTGTAGGTTAATCAGCCTCTGTAAATTGCTCCGAGTGTGTCAGTAGTGGATACAAAAGTGGGATATCATAGAACTGGTGAGAATGGGTGATCGATGGTCGGCTGAAGGGCTTGTTTCCATGTTGTATTTCTAAGCTAAACTAAAGTTTGCTCATTTTCGTTTCCTGTTCTCCCTTTTTTGCTTTGCTCTCTTTACTCTCTTTATATTATTTTCTCTTTATAAAGTCATAGAGTCATACTGCATGTTTCCATGCTGTATCTTGCAATCAATCAACTGTCTTTTATCACTCTATTGTCTATTGTCTATTGAAGCAATGGCTTTAGAGTTGGTTTGCTCCTTATCTGAGGCCCAGGTCTATGTTAGGTTGGAGTATTGGCTTCTGTCAAGCAGAAAGTTTCACTCCAGTTGTATCTCAGCGCAAGCGACCCAAGTTCGACCCTGAACTCCGGTGCTGTCCTGATCCGTACATTGTTGCTGTGACTGTGGCATCCCTCCCACTTTTTTTCCCCCACATTACAAAGACATGGATTCTGGATGCAAGCTAACTAACCCCTTGGTGAATTTATTTCACAAAATGCTGGAGTAACTCAGCAGGTCAGGCAGCATCTCAGGAGAGAAGGAATGGGTGCCGTTTCGGGTCGAGACCCTTCTTCAGACCATTCTTCAGAATGTTAGCATAATCAGGAAAAAGTGACTAGGCCAGGAAAGCACAACAACACCTTTACTTAGAACGTTTGGCATGTACCCAACACTCCTCACTAACGTCTACAGATGCGCAAAGAAAGCATTGTTTTTGGGAACAGCTCCATCCAAGACCACAGTAAATTGAAGGGAATTGCGGAAGCAATCCAGATCATCACACAAACTAACCTCCCTTCCGCTGACACCACCTACACTTCACGCTGCCTCGGCAAGGCCACCAGCATAATCAAGGACGAGTCTCACCACGGACACTCCCTCTTCTCCTCTCTCCTATCAGGCACGAGGCATAGAAGTGTGAAAACACATACCTCCAGATCTAGAGACAGTTTCTTCCCAGCTGTTATCAGGCAACTGAACCATCTTATTAACAACTAGAGAGTGGTCCTGACCGACCATCTACCTCATTGGAGGCCCTCAGACTATCTTTAATTGGACTTTACTGGGCTTTATCTTGCACTCTACAGTATTCCCTTTATCCTGAATATGTGCACTGTGAACAGCTCAATTGTAATCATGTGTACTGACTAGTTAGCATGCAACCAAATGCTTTTCACTGCACAAGTGACAAAAAACTAAACTAAACTATCAGGCATGTGTGAGATAATAGGTTGTAGGGAAATAAATGGGGTAATGGGATTGAGAGGATTGCTCTGAGATCCAGCATGCATTCAATGGTGGAATGGCCTGCTTCCAAGTCATAAGGAAATCTGAGGTATACCCCATAGCTGATACAATCCATTAGAAGCTGTCAGTCATTGATGGCTCCATAACACAAGACACTAAAGTAATTTGGGGGGAGAAAAGTAGATTTAAAAATAGATGCATTACCAATTAGAATTTGTCAGACAGCCCACTCGATAATAGTGATTGCATTTAGTAGAAAAACAAGAAACAGGAATCCCAAAGTCAATGAATTATTTCTGGTCACTTGTATTGCAAGAAGCACAGTAGCACGTTTTTGCACAGCATATTCTGTTCACAGCAGTGAGATGAATCATGAAAGGCAGTCGAAAGGCGAAGATGATGGGCCTGAAGATTTGGATACTGTGTTGTCAGGGAGGTTTTAGCAGAGTGTTGATGAGCAATGGGTTGGGGGGAGCAGTCCTCAATGATAGTTCCATGGTAGAAAGAATGTAGATAAGGTTAGAACTCATGTAGCAGCCCTGCTATTACCCATTAAAGCTGGAGTATAAGGTAACTGGTGGGTAGAGGGAGAACATTATAATTGGAAACCATTTTGCCTTTAGGTTAGTTGATGATTAGTGATAAATACAGAGCAATTAACTAGCATTGATTTGGCAGTCTTATTAATGTAAGGCAGTAGCACCCATTTGGAAAATTTATGATTCAAATCACGTTTCAAAATATTTTTCTAATTGGTTCGATTTGAATTTTTAGATTCATCTGAGAAAAGACTTAATTGCTAGTATTAACATTTCACAGCAGGGTAGCATATATTATATGAGTAAGGAAGAGAAGGAACTGTGTTCGTTCTGATCTGAAATCTGGATACGGCAAAGGTGTGCAGCTAAAGATCTTACAGACTGCTTCCGAAAGGTGGCATACAATGCAAAAGATGGCGGCACAGTGGCACAGCTGGCTCACAGTGCCAAAGATTCCGGTTCAATTCTGACCTTGGGTGCTGTCTGTGTGGAGTCTCCACTTTCTCTTGGTTTCTTCTGGGTGCTCCGGCTTCCTCCCGCATCCCAAAGATATGCAGGTTTGTAGGTTAATCGGCCTCTGTAAATTATGAATGAATAAGTTTATTGGCCAAGTATGCATATACAATGAATGTGCCTTGGTGCTCCGCTCACAAATGACAACACAAACATACAGTTAACAATTAAGAATAAAGCATAACCACATCAAAACAATAAGGATACAACATTACGGTCTAAACATGTGGGTGAAAATAAACCAGAGCAAAAAAGAGACCACAGACTTTGGTTATTGAGTAGAACTATCACTCGTGGGGAAAAAAGCTGTTTTTATGTCTGGCTGTGGCTGCTATGACAGTCCGGAGTCGCCTTCCAGAGGGAAGTGCTTCGAAGAGTTTGTGGCCAGGGTTAGAGGGGTCAGAGATGATCTTGCCCGCTTGCTTCCTGGCCCTTGCAGTGTACAGTTCATCAATGGGGGGAAGGTTGCAGCCAATAACCTTCTCAGCTGTGCGAACAATCCGTTGCAGCCTCCGGATGTCGTGCTTGGTGGCTAAGCCAAACCAGACCATAATGGAGAAAGTGAGGACGGACAATGATAGCAGTATAGAATTGGTACCATCATTGCCTGTGGCAGATTGTGTTTCTTCAGTTGCCGCAGGAAGTACATCCTCTGTTGGGCCTCTTTGACCGTGGAGTCGATGGTGGCCCCCCCATTTAAGGTCCCTGGAGATGATGGTTCCAAGGAACTTAAATGACTCCACAGATGTGACTATGTTGTTGTTGATGGTGAGTGGGGGGAGGGGAGGGGGATCTCTTCGAAAGTCTACAATTAGTTCCACTGTCTTGAGAGCATTGAGCTCCGGGTTGTTGCGATGGCACCAGGACACCAGCCGTGTCACTTCCCATCTGTAGGCAGATTCCTCCCCATCCTGGATCAGCCCAATCAGGGAGGTACCATCCACAAACTTGAGGAGCTTGACAAAGGAGTCTGTGGAGGTAGAATCGTTGGTGTAGAGAGAGTAAAGGAGAGGGGAGAGTATGCAGCCCTGCAGAGCTCCTATGCTGAGGGTCTGCGGGTCCGAGATGTGCTTTCCCAGCCTCACATGCAGCTTCCTGTCAGTCAGGAAGTTGATGATCCACTGACAGAGGGGTTCAGGCACAGTCAGCTGGGAGAGTTTGTAGTGTAGTAGCTCTGGCACAATGGTGTTAAAAGCAGAGCTAAAGTCCACAAAGAGAATCCTGGCATAGGTCCCTTTGTGGTCTAAGTGCTGGAAGATGAAGTGCAGGCCGTCCACTGATCTATTGGCCCTATATGCAAACTGCAGGGGGTCCAGCAGGGGGTTTGTTATGTTTTTCAGCTGGGCCAGCACATCTTTCAAAGGTCTTCATGACTACAGAGGTAAGTGCGACAGGCCTGTAGTCATTAAGACCAGTGATCCTTGTCTTTGGGGGTACAGGGACAATAGTGGAGACCTTGAAACAGGCCCAAATGTGTAGGGAGTGGGTGAAAAAGCGGGGTGACGTAGAACTAGTGTGAACGGGTGATCGATGGTCAGCGTGGACTCTGTGGGCTGACGGACCTGTTTCTATTTTGTATCTTCAAACTAAACTAAACAATGTCCATGGAAATCGACACCAACTCAGCTATTGTGCTCCAGAGGTTGTTGACCCCAAGACAGGCTGCTCCAATACTGATATTTTTCAGATAATGCAGGAAATATCTGTATCCACAAAACGTAGGACAAGTTTGGTCCAACTAATTACCATCCCATCAGTGTAATCACATTGTCAAAAGAGAGTGGAGGTGAGGGCACACAAATAGATCTTACTCATTCGTAGCCTGACCACACAAGGTCGGTTTGGGTTCTGTGTCCACATAACTTCTGAGCTCAGCACAGTCTTAATCCAAACATGGATAAAACAATTGAATTACAACGTTGAGGTGAGATTGACTGTATTGGACTCCCAAACGCCCACCATCAAGATCTCCGGAATCATTGCTGACCAGAAGTTTAACTGAATCATTTGCGCCCAAGATAAGGTGTATGGTGACAGCCTTTTCTACATGGTTTGGGAGTTTAAAACTAGAGGGCATAGATTTTAGTTGAGAGGGACAACATTTAAAGGGACATAAAGGACAACTTTTTCATACAGAGGGAGGTGCAGAGGAAGAAAATACAGAGGAAGAAAAAAGAATACCATTATTTTTTTAATTGTGTCACCATTTTGATGGAGCCAAGCAATTATTCTTGGTCTGTTGTGACACAAGAGACTTTAGATGCTGGAAACTGGAACATAAAAACTGAAAAAACATAAACAGGTGTAGGAACTCAGCGGGCCAAACAGCATCTGTGGAGGAAGGGTGTGGGGGGGGGAGGGGACAGAGGAATTATCGATGCTTCAGGTCAAGACTGCTGTGTCAGGGACATCCTCATGCTCTTTCCCCATAGCTCAGTTTTGTTTAGAGATACAGCATAGAAACAGGTCCTTCAGCCCGCTGAGTCCACGCCAACCACAATTGCCCTTGAACTAATTCTATCCAACACACTAGGAACAATAACAGAAGCCAATTAACCTACAAATGTGCCTTCTTTGGAATGTGGGAGGAAACCCAGAGCTTCCGGAGAAAACCCATGTGGTCACAGGCGGTGTAGAAACTCCGTACAGACAACACACATGCCTACTTCTTCCACAGATGCTGCCCGACCCGCCGAGTTACTACAGCACTTTGTGTCCTTCTTTGTAAACCAGCATCCGCAGTTCCTTGTTTCTACTGAGTATAATGGGTGCCTGGTTCATTTCGTTCACTTGCAATAAAATAAACTAATTTCTCCCTCTGGATCTTCAGTGCATGAATATATATTCCCCCCAACTTCTTTCAAGATGTGTTTTGTTTTCCAGCATGGCTTTGAAAAAGTGCCCTGGGATATTTTGCATCCAATTAGATGTACAAGCTGAGCCTCTTAACATCTCAGCTGCAAGATAACAACACTGCAATCCCTTTGGGCAGTGTCAGTCCCGATTAGGTGCTCAAGTGTGTGGTGAGGTTCAACCCCTTGACCTTTTGACTGGAAGACCAGTTGCTACTACTGCGCCAAACTGTTACGAGTGTAGGAAGGAATGCCTGCACGGTCCCCAGTGAAGCAGGGCTGCCTTCTGCAGTATTCTATTCGTGAGATTGGATCCAGTCCATGTTGATTCACTGTTTGTGTTGTGTGTGATGGGAAATGGAAAATGCCGCTCTGATCCTAGTCACTTAGACAGGCTTACATTGTGAACTGTAGGTCTCTGATTTCACTTCTCATATCTCAAAACTCAGATGTCTGTACCTGCCAGAAAATTTAATGAGTTTCAAATTTAGGCCATCCACTTGTAAAAGTTTATCACACAAAAAAATTAATGTTGCTCTATGAAATGAATTATTAAATTTCTTCGAAAAATTAGATTCGTAGCAACTATTCTGAATAAATGAGCAACAGTAAAGTACTTTCCTAATTACCCTTTGTTTAACAAGATTTCATACGAAAACCCTTTTGAATTTATTAAGGACTACTCTTTTTTGTTTGCTCGGGGTCTCGTCTCCATTACAAATGGAAAAGTCTTATTTATGCCAAGCTTATCAAACCCTTTGACAAAATGAATGACCTGGGCCAAATGACTCTTTCATAAACTTTCTGAATAGATGCAAGCACTCAGTCTGTTATCTTCGGAGTAAGGCTGAAAGTTTAGCTGCAACCATGTTCAGATAATCTTTGGAGGACCATATACAGTTTTGGACTTTGTGACTCAATAAGGATATTGAAATTCTCGAAATGCAGAGAAGATTTGTAATATTGCAGTCAGAATTTAAGGGAAATAGCCAGAGTGTTAGGACGGGTCACAACCTGAAACATTGGCTGTTGAGTCTGAACAATGTCCCGACATAAAATGTCGCCTATCCATGTTCTCCAGAGATGCTGCCTGACCCGCTGAGTTACTCCAGCACTTTATGTTTTAGGGAGAATATGGATTGGGTAAACTGGGACACAAAGTGCTGGAGTAACTCAGCGGGTCAGGCAGCATCACTGGGAAATGTGGACAAGTGATGTTTCGGGTCGGGACTCATCTTTAGACTTCCTGAGACTGGGGTTCCGGTTACTGGGAAAGAGAAGACAAATTTAAAAGCTTGACAGGGTATATATAGAGGAACTGCTTTTGCTTGGGGGTTGGTCTTGAGCAAATGGATATAAGGTTGTAAAGTTATTAAATAAAGATTTTTATTCCTCTCACACCATTGATGGGAATTTCTTTAGCTGACAACCGTGAGATGAAGAAGTGAGGTAGTTAACATTGTCACTTGTAAAGAGATGATTAATTTGTAATTGAGGTGGAAGCGGATGAGGGGACTAGGTGGAAGGAATGGGATAAGGCTTGTTGGGAGTTGAAACAACTGAGCAAACTAGTTGGCCTGATACACACTTTCCTTTACCTGGTACTACAAGTGTCTGTAAGACCATGACAATCAAACTAAGCATAGGTGTAGTAAAAAAGTTATTTGTTGTCAATTATGGCCAATATTATGGCCAACAGTGGTGCAGCGGTTGAACAGTTGCCTCACAGTGCCAGAGACCCAGGTTCGCTCCTGACCTCGGATGCTGTCTGTGTGGAGTTTGCATGTTCTCCCGTGACCGCATGGGTTTCCTCCGGCTGCTCCCATTTTCTCGGACATCCCAAGGATGTGCGGGTTTCTAGGTTAATTGACCTCTGTAAATTGTCCCTAGTGCATAGGGAGTAGATGCGAAAGTTGGATATCAGAACTAATGTGAATGGGTAATGTGAATGGGCGGCACGGTAGCGCAGCGGTAGAGTTGCTGCTTTACAGTGAATGCAGCGCCGGAGACTCAGGTTCGACCCTGACTACGGGTGCTGTACTGTAAGGAGTTTGTACGTTCTCCCCGTGACCTGCGTGGGTTTTCTCCGAGATCTTCGGTTTCCTCCCACACTCCAAAGACGTACAGGTATGTAGGTTAATTGACTGGGTATATGTAAAAATTGTCCCTAGTGTGTGTAGGATAGTGTTAGTGTGTGGGGATCACTGGGCGGTGCGGACTTGGTGGGCCGAAAAGGCCTGTTTCCGCGCTGTATCTGAAATATGAAATATGAAATAATTGATGGTCACTGGGGTGAAGGGCCTATTTTCACGCTGTATCTCTAAACTAAACAAACTAAACGGAACGGTGGCCCAGCAGTATACTTGCTGCCTTACAGTGCCAGAGACCTGGGTTCGATCCTGACTTTGTGCGCTGTCTGTACGGAGTTTGGATGTTCTCCCCGTGACCGCGTGGCTTTTTCCTGGGTTCTCCAGTTTCCTTACCAAACTCCAAAGACGTAGAGATTTGTAAGTTAATTGGATCTGGCAAAGATTAGAAAATGTCCCTAGTGTGTGTAGGATTGTGCTAGTGTATTGACATTGTGAGTCGGCGTGGAGTCTGTGGGCTGAAGGGCCTGTTTCCATGCTGTATCTCTAAACTAAACTAAAATAAAATGTCCTTTCTCGGTGGGCTTTCAGTTAACTTGGAAAAGCGCTCAATACAGCACAGTTGATTAGCATTGATCTCAACATAGGAAGCTTGTTAGTTCACTGCACTATTTCTAGGGTAAGTTTCTCCTTGTGTGACATTTGAGAAGTATCAGTATTGTAAGGACATCCAGCAGGGAAACTAAACCCAGTCTCAATGGATCAAATGCATTCGCAATACAAGATTACCAAGGGATATACCTGCATGCATCACTCCACCAATACCATTAGATATCATACACTCATACTGTCCTTACCTCCATGACCCCCTGCAGTAATCAGGGGGTAAAGAAATCACTGCACTAAATTGGAAATCTTTAAGCTGCCTGGGATAAAGTAGATTGATGGTTCCACTAAAATAAGGTGTGGATTCTGTGTCTGCCCTCCCTCAGTAAATGTAAAAGATCCTACACCATTAAACATAGGCAAGTTCACCACGCTAACCATATTCGTTTAGTTTAGTTTAGTTTAGTTTAATTCAGTTCAGTTTAGAGATACAGCATGGAAACAGGCCCTTCGGCCCACTGACTCCACGCTGACCAGAAATCACCCGTACACTAGATCTATCCTACATACTAGGATAAATTTACAGAAGCCAATTAACCTACAAACCCTCACGTTTTTGGAATGTGGGTGGACACCGCAGCACCCGGAGAAAACCCACCAGGTCACGGGGAGAACGTAGAAACTCCATACAGACAGTACCCGAAGTTAAGATTGAACCCGGGTCTAGGCCGCTGTCAGGCAGCAATTCTACCATTGTGTCCTAATTTAGTATATACCCAATGTTAAAAAAAGCTACACCATTAAATATTGGCAAGTCCTCCAAGCTAATCAGAACAGTACATGTCCTATTTGGCATAGGCTTGTGGGCTAAAGGGCCTGCTCCTCTGCTGTACTGTTATGTGTTTGATCTTATCAAGTCTTTGTCTTGTTGCTTTTGTGGGAATGTACTCTGCACAAGTGTCATTAGCACCACACTTCAAAAATTGTTTTGACCTGAAGCATCTCAGAATACCCTGAGAAAGTTGCTATGTGAATACAACTGCTTTCTTGTTTGCTTGCTGTTTCTGCCACTATGATAATCTCTCAAATATATTGGCAAATCAAATGATCTCTGCATTATCTCTTCCATCCAAGCACCCTACTATCCCAAGTGAATGCATACATTCAAATCAGTAAGCTTTGATAACGGACAGGTACATGGATAGGAAAGGTTTAGAGGGATATGGGACAAATGCAGGCAAATGGGACTAGCTGAGATGGGGCATCTTGGTTGGCATGGGCGAGTTGGGCCAAAGGGCCTGTTTCTGCACTGTTTGACTCCAAGTAAGAAATTCATAAGCTACTTCCTAACCCCTGGTGCTTCAAATCATAGTGATTTTTGATAGGTGACAGATCAGTACTGGAAATGTTAGCAAATTGAAGCAAAGTGTTAACATGCACAGTGTATTTCATGATCCTGTGGCTTAAGATATGGTATCCTCTCCTCTCACCATCTGTATTGCCTCCTTTACAATACTTCTAGATTGATATCACGTTAGCCTTCTGTCCTGATTCTTCCCCTCTCTCTAGCAGTCTGTTAATGTATATTTGTTTGATAATACTCCAATACTCCTATTAAGTAGCTTGTGTCATTTCATAATGTCAGAGGCAATATATCAATGCAGGTTGCTGTTGGTAGTTTTATGGTTTTGAACTTGTGCTGAAGGTAGTTCTTCTTCAGGATTACACACTGTTGTTAACACATTCTACAAAGTCCAGTAACGCCCAATTGAAGATAGTTCAAAGGTCTCCAATGAGGTAGATGGTAGGTCAGGACCACTCTCCAGTTAGTGATAAGATGGTTCAGTTTCAGATAACAGCTGGGACGAAATAGTCCCTGAATCTTGAGGTGTGCATTTTCACACTTCTGTACCACTCGCCTGATGCGAGGGGGGAGAAGAGGGAGTGACCGAGTGAGACTCATCCTTGATTATGCTGGTAGCCTTGCCAAGGCAGCGTGAAGTATAGATGTCTAGGAAGGAACTTCAGATGCTGGTTTACACCGGAGATAGACACAAATGCTGGAGTAACTCAGCAGGTCTGGCAGCATCTCTGGCTAGAAGGAATGGGTGATGTTTTGGGTCGAGGCCCTTCTTCAGACTGTGTCGATGGACAGTCAACAGCCAATAAACAGTCAAGTGTGTTTGTCATTAGTACCAACAAGAGAACAATGAAATTCTTGCTTGCTGCAACCTAACAAGCCTGTAAACGCAGTAACACACAGATAATATATAATAATCAACAGTATAATACATTAATAACTATAATACTAAATAACTAATAATTTTGGAGTTCAAGTTAAAGGAGTGAGATTTATGACTTACTAAATACTAGAAATGAAGACTTTTCTTCGCATTGTACGTGTGTACATGTTTGGGGGCAGTTTGGTGCGAGGCAGAGAGCATGATCCTTCATTGTACGATGGAAAGGCTGAAGTTTTAAGTGTAGAAACAGGGAATTACAGATGCTGGTTTACACAAAAGGACACAATGTGCTGGAGTAACTCAGCAAGTAACAGGCAATAACTGAAGAACAAGGATAGGTGATGTTTCAGGTCAGGACCCTTCTCCAAACCCTTCTTCAGTTTTAAGTGGCGTCCAAGTCAGCCTAAAGGAAAATGATTTGCACTTTTATAGTGCCATTCACCATCTCAGGTCACATCTCAGCCAATTAAATTCTTTTGAACTATGGTCACTGATGAAAGGTAATTCTATTTAGTCGTTGCAGTAATTCAGTTATATTTCAACAATCTTAAACTTGACAGTGATTTTTTTCCCCCTTTAAAATTTTTTCACTGCTTCTGAACAACCCATTAGGAAAACAAAATAAATAGAGCTAAGTCAATTGGCAAACATTCTCATGTTTGCGTAAAGGTGACAGAGTCCTTTAATATTGTATTGTAATGGTGTGAAAGTAACACTTTTAAACTGACAACACAGAGAAGGTGCAATGTTACATGTTTCTCTGCCAGCACAGCTATATGTGATAGCCATTTGAGTAATTCAATACAGCCCACTCCTAAAACATAGAGGTTGAAAAGTCCCATTATTGTCAGTAACTGAAGGACTGGAAGTAGCCCAAGAATGATCAAAATCTCTTTAGTTAGATGGAAGCCTTCTACACCTTATGTTTCCAGCTCCTTCAAAGACATAGTCAGTAAAAGGTGAGATCTGCCTAACACACAGATCCCAAACCTCAGTCTGTATGTTAGACTGAACAAAACCAGTGCAGTGGTAAAGAAGCTACAATCAGCGCCATTGTCCCTTTAAAGCAATGGATCAATAATAACAAAACGCCAAGTGCTGGAAACATTCAGTGAGTCAGGCAGCACCTGTGGAGGGAGTGGATAGGCAATGTTTCTGGTCTGAAGAAGGGTGTCGACCCGAAACGTCACCCATTCCTTCTCTCCAGAGATGCTGCTTGTCCCGTTGAGTTACTCCAGCTTTTTGAGTCTATTTTCGGGTTGGGATCCTTCTTCAGACCATGAGTGAAATAAAATTAGTCCACCTCCTTTGTGACCCATGCTAATACCAACAAACACGAGAATTCAATATTAAAGGACAGTGTCACATTTACTAACAGTAGTTAAGCTAAGAGGCTAACATGATGAGAGAAACCTGAAGGGACTGACAATATTTTCTGTATTAAAATAAGAGAATTAGGGTTGATCTGTTAGAAACATTTAAGACCATGAAAGAGTTTTCAACTCTTGGACAGGGAGGAAACTCTTGTTAAATACTTAAGGTACTGAAGAGATGGCCATGTTTCAGTCTTAATCTCAAATCCCCTTGTTTTTTTGCAAGATGCCTTATTGTTAAGGTTTGTTTCTTCCGAAGGTGACTGCTTAGTTGACAATCAAAATTACACTTAAAATGCCTGATAGCAGTGATTAAAGAGACTGCAATATTTTGGATGGCCAGTGCTTCAACATAACACACTTTTCTTTGTACATTTTCTCACATGTTTCACATGTTCTTTGTACCCTTCCATATCTTGTTTCCCACTCCCCTGACTCTCAGTCTGAAGGGTCTCAACCCGAAACATCACCCATTCCTTCTCTCCAGAGATGCTGCATGTCCCGCTGAGTTACCCCAGGTTTTTGTGTCTATCTTCGGTGTAAACCAGCATCTACAGTTCCTTCCTACCCTTTTCTGATGGCGAAAATGTTAATTGAAGTATTAGCTTTAAAATTTGATGTCAGGTTCAAAAAACCTATTTAAAGGAAAACTCAATTGAGAATGTTCGAATTACAAAATTTAACCTTGTGTTAGAAAATGTTGAATCATGTGTAAATGCTGCAAGTTAATAGTTTAGTATCTAGCCTCTATTTTGAAGTTATCAGTTTCAATATTTGAGTTTCAATACAGTTGGAATAAATGAATGTAACAAGATCAACTTTTGCAAGGTAAAAATTGTGGTCAGTATGTAATTACTGGTATATCTACGTGTAAGTTGTGGAATTTCTGGATTTCTATACATTTGAACTTGAATATAAAAGTGCCAAAATACTTGATAACTGTTCTCAGTACTTTCCATGATCATACCACTCGACACCTTTATGATTTCAAGGGATTAAAGGGTTTGTGAAAGTGTTTTTGAGTTTACTTGAAGGGTTTGAAACATTGTAGGCTGTTTCTTTCTTAAATTTTTTTCGAATAATTTTTCAGGTTTTCTTTTTATGTTTTTGCAATTGAACGACAGATGCAGCATGAAAACACACCCTTCGGCCCTCTAATTCCACGTTGAACATTGATCTGCCTTTCACACTAGTTCTGTGTTCTCCCACTTTTACTCCTTACACACTAGGGGCAAAGGAAAAAAAAAGAAATGGGAGGAGGTTCGAGGGATAGAAGGGGAGGTGAAAGGAGGCTGTTTGAGTTAGTTACTTAACATAGAAACTGACTGCAAAAGCTTTTATAGATATGTGAGGAGAAAAAGACTAGTTAAGACAAATGTAGGTCCCTTGCAGTCGGAAACAGGTGAATTGATCATAGGGAACAGGGAGATGGCAGACCAATTGAACAACTACTTTGGTTCTGTCTTCACTAGGGAAGACATAAACAATCTGCCGGAAATAGCAGGGGACCGGGGGTCTAACGAGATGGAGGAACTGAGGGTAATCCAGGTTAGTCGGGAAGTGGTGTTAGGTAAATTAAATGGATTAAAGGCCGATAAATCCCCAGGGTCAGATAGACTGCATCCCAGAGTGCTTAAGGAAGTAGCCTCAGAAATAGTGGATGCATTAGTGATAATTTTTCAAAACTCTTTAGATTCTGGAGTAGTGCCTGAGGATTGGAGGGTAGCTAATGTAACCCCACTTTATAAAAAGGGAGGGAGAGAGAAAATGGGGAATTATAGACCAGTTTGCCTAACATCTGTAGTGGGGAAAATGCTAGAGTCAGTTATTAAAGATGTGATAGCATCACATTTGGAAAGTGGTGAAATCATCGGACAAAGTCAGCATGGATTTATGAAAGGCAAATCATGTCTGACAATCTTATAGAATTTTTCGAGGATGTAACTAGTAGAGTGGATAAGGGAGAACCAGTCGATGTGTTATATCTGGACTTTCAGAAGGCCTTTGACAAGGTCCCACATAGGAGATTGGGGTACAAACTTAAAGCACACGGTATTGGGGGTTCAGTGTTGAGGTGGATAGAGAATTGGTTGGCGGACAGGAAGCAAAGAGTAGGAATAAACGGGTCCTTTTCGGAATGGCAGGCAGTGACTAGTGGGGTACCGCAAAGCTCAGTGCTGGGACCTCAGTTATTTACAATATATATTAATGATTTGGACGAGCGAATTGAATGCAACATCTCTAAGTTTGCGGATGACACGAAGCTGGATGGCAGTGTTAGCTGCGAGGAGGATGCTTGGAGGCTGCAGAGTGACTTGGATAGATTAGGAGAGTGGGCAAATGCATGGCAGATGCAATATAATGTGGATAAATGTGAGGTTATCCACTTTGGCGGCAAGAACAGGAAAGCAGAGTACTACCTGAATGGTGGCCGATTGGGAGAAGGGGAGATGCAATGTGACCTGGGTGTCATGGTGCACCAGTCATTGAAAGCAAGCGTGCAGGTGCAGCAGGCAGTGAAGAAAGCGAATGGTATGTTAGCATTCACAGCAAGAGGATTTGAGTATAGGAGCAGGGAGGTTCTGCTGCAGTTGTACAGGGCCTTGGTGAGACCGCACCTGGAGTATTGTGTACAGTTTTGGTCTCCTAATCTGAGGAAAGACATTCTAGCCTTAGAGGGAATACAGAGAAGGTTCACCAGATTGATCCCTGGGATGGCAGGACTTTCATATGAAGAAAGACTGGATAGACTAGGCTTATACTCGCTGGAATTTAGAAGACTGAGGGGGGATCTTATTGAAACATATAAAATTCTTAAGGGGTTGGAGAGACTAGATGCGGGAAGATTGTTCCCGATGTTGGGGAAGTCCAGAACCAGGGGTCACAGCTTAAGGATAAGGGGGAAGTCTTTTAGGACCGAGATGAGAAAACATTTCTTCACACATAGAGTGGTGAGTTTGTGGAATTCTCTGCCACAGAAGGTAGTTGAGGCCAGTTCATTGGCTATATTTAAGAGGGAGTTAGATGTGGCCCTTATAGCTAAAGGGATCAGGGGATATGGAGAGAAGGCAGGTACAGGTTACTGAGCTGGATGATCAGCCATGATCATATTGAATGGCGGTGCAGGCTCGAAGGTCCGAATGGCCTACTCCTGCACCTATTTTCTATGTTTCTATGTTTCTATGTTAAAATTGGAAATTTCAACATTCAAAAAGTGCAGTAGTAGACCTAGGCGAGCAGGTTTATTAAACTGCCACCTCTGGTTTATCCCAGTCAAGAAGGACTTGCTAGGCCAAGCTGGCCATCCGTGAGTCACGGCGGAAGAGGGCTCTGCCCGAGCCAGTTACCTGCCCCTTTTCCGGGGTTACGTCTTGTATTATGGAGGTGGGTTTTGTTTTGATTTATTCCGTACTGTAAATATTATTGTAAATAATTGATTCATGAATTTTTGGTTAAAAAAAAGAGGGACTTGCTGTCATGTTATCCTGGTATGTATAGACTATCTCAGTATTGAACGCTTGGGTCAGAGGCAATGTGTGATATTTGGCTTTGTGACATATACGGAGGAAAGGAAAGAAAACCTTTGTAGTATAAGAAAATAACTGCAGATGCTGGTACAAATCGATTTATTCACAAAATGCTGGAGTAACTCAGCAGGTCAGGCAGCATCTCGGGAGAGAAGGAATGGGTGACGTTTCGGGTCGAGACCCTTCTTCAGACTGATGTCAGGGGGGCGGGACAAAGGAAGGATATAGGTGGAGACAGGAAGATAGAGGGAGATCTGGGAAGGAGGAGGGGAAGGGAGGGACAGAGGAGCTATCTAAAGTTGGAGAAGTCGACGTTCATACCACCGGGCTGCAAACTGCCCAGGCGAAATATGAGGTGCTGTGCCTCCAATTTCCGGTGGGCCTCACTATGGCACTGGAGGAGGCCCATGACAGAAAGGTCAGATTGGGAATGGGAGGGGGAGTTAAAGTGCTCAGCGATCGCTTCGCTGAACACCTGCGCTCGGTCCGCATTAACAAAACTGATCTCCCGATGGCCGAACACTTCAGTCTGAAGAAGGGTCTCGACCCGAAACGTCACCCATTCCTTCTCTCCCGAGATGCTGCCTGACCTGCTGAGTTACTCCAGCATTTTGTGAATAAAAAGAAAACCTTTGGTTGTGTCCCTCAAGCCAGCACTGTAATGTGAGCAACAGCAGCCTGTAAAATAGACTGTGTTTGAACTCCCCCACTTCACCCAATGGCATTGGGTAGCAGCAACTCAACACCACCAACAAATTGACATTTCAGATTCCCTTATGTGGTGTCAAGCAGACTTCACTGTGAATCTGTACTCAGTCCAAAAAGTGCTCCGAGAATCAATACTGCAGTCAGGATTTAACACCCATGGACCAGATTTTAGCACTAGCAGCCACAACATCAGCCAATATCTAATGACTGAATATTTTCATCAACTGAATGCAAATTAAAATGGGGCAGGTTGGTGGAAAGAGGAAAGAAAAATAGCTTTTTTGTTTCTGTCTCTGCATGCCTCCAAGCCCAGGAATGCGTGCCTGCCAAAATAATGCAGGTTAACAAATTTTCACACCAAACTGCAACGACTGCGGACTGGGTTCCTGCCCATCTGTTGATTGTCCTCTTTAACCTAAAGTTAAGCATAAGCCAGGAGTAAAAGCAGTTCAAATTTTATGCAATTTTTAATTTTAAGAGGCTTTTAGATGGATACATGAATATGGAGGGATATGAATCATGTGCAGGCAGATGAGATTAGTTTATCCTGTTATATTCATCACAGACATTGTGAGCCAAAGGACCTTTTGATGTGCCTTACCTTTAGCTTAGTTTAGAGATACAGCATGAAAACAGGACCTTTGGCCGAATTTATTATGGGGAACAAAATGGCAGACGAGTTAAACTGTTACTTTGGATCTGTCTTCACTGAGGAAGATACACACAATTTCCCAAATGTTCTAGGGGCCGGAGAACCTAGGGTGATGGAGGAACTGAAGGAAATCCACATTAGGCAGGAAATTGTTTTGGGTAGACTGATGGGACTGAAGGCTGATAAATCCCCAGGGCCTGATGGTCTGCATCCCAGGGTACTTAAGGAAGTGGCTCTCGAAATAGTGGAAGCATTGGAGATCATTTTTCAATGTTCTATAGATTCAGGATCAGTTCCTGTGGATTGGAGGATAACAAATGTTATCCCACTTTTTAAGAAAGGAGGGAGAGAGAAAACGGGTAATTATAGACCAGTTAGTCTGACATCAGTGGTGGGGAAGATGCTGGAGTCAATTATAAAAGACGAAATTGCTGAGCATTTGGATAGCAGTAACAGGATCATTCCGAGTCAGCATGGATTTACGAAGGGGAAATCATGCTTGACAAATCTACTGGAATTTTTTGAGGATGTAACTAGGAAAATTGACAGGGGAGAGTCGGTGGATGTGGTGTACCTCGACTTTCAGAAAGCCTTCGACAAGGTCCCACATAGGAGATTAGTGGGCAAAATTAGAGCACATGGTATTGGGGGTAGGGTACTGACATGGATAGAAAATTGGTTGACAGACAGAAATCAAAGAGTGGGGATAAATGGGTCCCTTTCGGAATGGCAGGCAGTGACCAGTGGGGTACCGCAAGGTTCGGTGCTGGGGCCCCAGCTATTTACGATATACATTAATGATTTAGATGAAGGGATTAAAAGTACCATTAGCAAATTTGCAGATGATACTAAGCTGGGGGGTAGTGTGAATTGTGAGGAAGATGCAATAAGGCTGCAGGGTGACTTGGACAGGTTGTGTGAGTGGGCGGATACATGGCAGATGCAGTTTAATGTAGATAAGTGTGAGGTTATTCACTTTGGAAGTAAGAATAGAAAGGCAGATTATTATCTGAATGGTGTCAAGTTAGGAAGAGGGGATGTTCAACGAGATCTGGGTGTCCTAGTGCATCAGTCACTGAAAGGAAGCATGCAGGTACAGCAGGCAGTGAAGAAAGCCAATGGAATGTTGGCCTTCATAACAAGAGGAGTTGAGTATAGGAGCAAAGAGGTCCTTCTACAGTTGTACCGGGCCCTGGTGAGACCGCACCTGGAGTACTGTGTGCAGTTTTGGTCTCCAAATTTGAGGAAGGATATTCTTGCTATTGAGGGCGTGCAGCGTAGGTTCACTAGGTTAATTCCCGGAATGGCGGGACTGTCGTATGTTGAAAGGCTGGAGCAATTAGGCTTGTATACACTGGAATTTAGAAGGATGAGGGGGGATCTTATTGAAACATATAAGATAATTAGGGGATTGGACACATTAGAGGCAGGAAACATGTTCCCAATGTTGGGGGAGTCCAGAACAAGGGGCCACATTTTAAGAATAAGGGGTAGGCCATTTAGAACGGAGATGAGGAAGAACTTTTTCAGTCAGAGAGTGGTGAAGGTGTGGAATTCTCTGCCTCAGAAGGCAGTGGAGGCCAGTTCGTTGGATGCTTTCAAGAGAGAGCTGGATAGAGCTCTTAAGGATAGCGGAGTGAGGGGGTATGGGGAGAAGGCAGGAACGGGGTACTGATTGAGAGTGATCAGCCATGATCGCATTGAATGGCGGTGCTGGCTCGAAGGGCTGAATGGCCTACTCCTGCACCTATTGTCTATTGTCTATTGTCTATTGACCCAACCAACAATTGCCCGTACACTATTTCTATCCTACACTCTAGGGACAACTTAGAGGAGCCAAATAACCTACAAGCCTGCACATCTTTGAAGTGTGTGAGGAAACTGGATCACCTGGAGAAAACCCACGTGGTCACAGGGAGAACGTACAAACTCCATACAGACTGCACCCACTGTACTGCCCATCTCCCAAGCCAAGGCTTGGATGGTGACAATGTGCAGGAATCAAAATGAGATGGTTCCTAGCTCAAAATGTCTCTGACTGCCATCGACAGTTGGTAAAGCTTTGGGAGAGGTGGTACGGTATTTTGCCTTCAATCAAAACTGTTACTGTTACTCATTTCAATAATATTTAAACATCTCTAATATTCAGAGCCATTTAAAAATGCTTAATATGAAATGTGGAAAAAGTAAATTAATATTAGAAATAAAGAGATGAAGTTAGGTAAAGACATACAATTTAAGAACAGGGGGAGGTAACTGAATGTCTTGAGACTGCACCACCATTTGATAAGGTCATGATAAGGTTCTGATTGTAATCAAGACTGCATTCCTTTCCTCTCACACTAACATTTCATCCCTTTGTGTTAGAGATCTTATCTACCACAACCTTAAAAATATTCAAAGAAATAATTAAACATAAAAATAAATAAAGATTATTTTTTTAACTGATTAGCTTTCACAATCTGTGCCATTCAAATCTCATTAAAATCAATGCGGTTTCATGTTTTGCGCAAGATCTAACATAGAACAGTTCAAAACCAGGCCCATTGGTCCACAATGGTTGGGCCGAACATGATGGTGGGACCATCTCTCTGCCAATGCAGAATCCATTTCTGTCCATTCCTTGCATATCCATATGACCATCCAAAACCCTCTTAAATTCCACTATTGCATCTGCCTCAACCACCAACCCTGGCAGTGCATTCCGAAAATCACCCACCCTCTGACTAAAAAAGATGCGTCACACAATGTTGGCACATCTTCCCCAACCAACAATGTGCCAAGATGAACTCTACCCTCCCTGAAGTCATCTGGTGCCAACCCTGATTTATTATGGCCTTTTCTCGCCTCTAGTTTCACCCCCACCCCCGACCACCTTTATCTTTCTGAACCGAAATGTCACCTATTTCTTTTCTCTGGAGATGGTGCCTGACCTGCTGTGTTACTTCAGCATTTTTTGTTTATCTTCAACAATTAAGAGGTTGGTGACCTCCTCTAGCTGAAGACACTTGAATTGCCTGGCTAATTGGAAAACTCACTTCTACTCGACACGGAACAAACGGCATCTTAATTACACACACTCAAGATACTGGGCATATTCAGAACTATAGAGCCAGTCAGAGCAAATGCACACAGTATTCATAGAAATGAAACATGCTAAAAGAGCATAATGATGACAACAGTGCAATCATTTCCAGCACTATGGTTGAACATGACACAGGAAATATCCTGGAGTTCCCATCTGGTACATTACAAACGTTATGCAGGTCTATGATACTCTCCATTGCCTTTATCCATTAGATTGATTCATTTAGCCAGGGAAAATTTCAGGCTTAATTGCTCCTTTTTAATTTCTTAGCCCTTTGCAATGCCAAATATAGACGGAACAAAGATCAATACTCATCAACCATTTACTTCTTTTCTCTACTGTCACATTCATCGCATAAATCCTGATTATGTTGTTATTGATGCTCCATTTCTCTCACCACTCAGCCTCTGGGTCTCCCATTCCTTGGTCCATCACCCTTCATCCTGAGCTTCTTCTCCTTGGTTGATCATTAATCTGCTCCTGAGTCTCTGGGTCCTGCTCCATCACTTCTCCTGGGCTTCTCTGCTTCCTGTCCTGTCACAGGAATGTCCTGACCTGGCCCTGTAGCCCACCTCCAAATACAGTAGCCTACCTGCTCTGTAGGCTAGATGTACGTATGTCTGTCCAAGAACATTCAAGGGAGACTATACTGCAACAATCATGGGCTTTAACTGAAAACACTTTCAGCAAAAAGACTTTAGGCAAATAGGCCTTCATCAGTCAGAGTATTGAGTATAGAAGTTTGGAGGTCATGTTGCAGCTAAATAAGATGTTGGTGTGGTCATATTTAGAGTAATGTGTTCAGTTTGGGGCACCATGTTATGAGAAAGATGTTATCAAGCTGGAAAGGGTGCTGAGAAGATTCACAAGGATATTGCCAGGAGTCGAGGGCCTGAGCGAGAAGGAGAGGTTGAGCAGATTAGGACTATTTCTTGAAGCACAAGAGGATGAAGGGCAGTCTTATAGAGGCATACAAAATCATGAGAGGAATAGATCGGGTAAACACACAGAGTCTCTTGCCCAGAGTGGGGGAATCGAGAACCAGAGGACATAGGTTTATGGTAAGGGGGGCAAGATTTAATAGTAATCTTACTATTTTACTTTTTTACACAAAGGGTGGTGGGTGTATGGAACGAGCTGCCAGAGGAGGTAGTTGAGGTAGGTACTATCGCAACATTTAAGAAACATTTAGACAGGTACATGGATAGTACAGCTTTAGAGGGTTATGGGCCAAAGTCAGGCAGATGGGACTAGTGTGGATGTGACATGTCGGTCTGGGAGGGCAAATTGGGCCAAAGGGCCTGTTTCCATGCTGTATGACTCTATGACTTGCCATTTTATTTTGTCTCTTACTTAACCTTGCACATCCTTGAATTTGCATTGCTCATGGACTTGGCACAGGTTATAACCTTTCAAAGAAATTTCAAGGTGAAATGTAGTCCTGAGTCCATTGTAACATCATATATGCTGCAGTCTGGCTTTGCATCAGTAATCTGTTGCCATCCATGTACTGCTAAAACATACCAAGGAGACCAAAGACTGTAGTAACAACAAACTGCAGATTCTGGTTATTACACTAAAGGACACAAAATGCTGGAGTAACTCAGCAGGTCAGGCACCATCTCGGGAGAAGCAACTGAAGAAGGGTCTCGACCCGAAACGTCACCTATCCATGTTCTCCAAAGATGCTGTCTGACCTGTTGAGTTACTCTAGCACTTTGTGTCCTTTTGAGAGCCAAGTCTGTTTAATCTCTGGAATCAGATGTGATCTGCCAATCCTAGGCTATTATTAATAGTCCAAACACATTTACAAAGTGGTATTTATTCACAAAATGCTGGAGTAACTCAGCAGGTCAGGCAGCATCTCAGGAGAGAAGGTTCTCTCCTGAGATGCTGCTTGACCTGCTGAGTTACTCTAGCATTTTGTGAATAAACACCATCGATTTGTACCAGCATCTACAATTATTTTCCTACTTTACAAAGTGCTAAATAGATAAGGAAAAGTTACATCCATGTGTTGTTTTACGCAGTCTCTCAGGATCTAGGATAACTTGCTGCCACAGATATTGTGTGTTCTGAAGTGGGAACCATAGACTATTTCACAGATGAGGCTGAAGGGAGTAGGTATAGCACAGTAACTATATAACTGAGAGTGAGATCAATTTTGATGACTAGCGATCACAGGTTTAGCTAAATCTCCATGGAAAATTAAAATAAATAAATAGTTTTCCCAGATACGATGAACTACAATCACTGCCCGACTGGGTACGTCTTTATTAATGAGATTTTATTGGCATCAATCCATGGAATTTCCCTGATCCAACTCTCTCTGATGACTTCAGGCAGCCTGCTTACTTGAGGAAACTGAGCCAAGGAATATTCTTCAAATCTTAAATCGTGTCGAAGGAAAATTTTAATTGTCCCTTGACAGTTTAGTTTAGAGATACAGCATAGAAACAGGCCCCTTGGCCCATCGTGTCCACACCAACCAACAATCACCTGTACACTAGTTCTATGTTATCCCACTTCTGCATCCTACACACTAGGGGCCATTTACAGAGGCTGATTGATGTACAAATATCATATCATATCATATATATACAGCCGGAAACAGGCCTTTTCGGCCCACCAAGTCCGTGCCGCCCAGCGATCCCCGTACACTAACACTATCCTACACCCACTAGGGACAATTTTTACATTTACCCAGCCAATTCACCTACATACCTGTACGTCTTTGGAGTGTGGGAGGAAACTGGAGCACCCGGAGAAAACCCACAGGGTCATAGGGAGAATGCACAAACTCCGTACAGACAGCACCCATAGTCAGGATCAAACTGGCCCTGTGAGGCAGCAACCTTACCGCTGCACCACTGTACTGCCCATTTAGCCCATGTTTTGTGCCTATACTTTAAAATATCAGGCCAAATATTTTGACACACTCTCTGCTCTGGTCCAATTGCTCTGGATATTTTTGTTCCTTTTACGGTGTCTATTCAAATTGAGGCCTATGAGTTGGCTTGAAGCCTATCCTTGAAGTCTTCACTTTCTGTTAAGCAATCAACAATGTTCCTAACTTTCACAGACTGAAGTGAGGTCAGGTTAATTGATAGCTGGCTACCACTGCATTATGTAAAGAGCCGGTCGGAACTCCACCCTCTATGCTCCTTGCTTGGCATGTGTGAACTCGAAGAGCTAAGAGTTGAACGAGACAGATGATTGCAGATAAACTTGAAAGGACCCCCTCTGTACTACAAATGAACTCTGTGTTTAAAGGCTCTATGTTGTTCAGGAATTTGTGAGATGCAAGCCACAATTTCCTGTTTATTAAAACAAAATCGCTTTGTGATGACACGATTTCCGACTGAGAATGCCACGTGGAAATTTCAAACATGGGGGGATGCGATCAAATGCGCACACGGTTTGCATTAAGCAACGTTCCCATAGTGGGGAGAGAATAAATCTAAGTAAGAGCTGTAGATGATACAGCTATCATAAACCATGCCTCACCTTTCAGACCTTACCAATGAAGTTTAATGTAAAATATGAGTGTGGTATCGACAAAATAGTATTTTCACTGTTTCCATCCATTTTAAACACAGAGGTGTGTCCCAATGCAAAATGGGTGATGGTGAAATAGCAGCACATCTTATTTCTCAGTTTCAATTAATATAAGAATTTGCGAAGTCTTTAGAGATACAGCATGGAAACAGGACCGATGGCTCACTGAGTTCACGCAGAGCAGTGGTCGTCCCGTACACTAACACTATCCTACACGCACTGGGGACAATATCGGGTTGCATGCAAAACAAAGCATTTCACTGTACTTAGGTGCATGTCACAATAAAATATCATTGAATCATTTACAATTAACGGAAGCCAATTAACCTTCAAACCTGTACATCTTTGGGAGGTGGGAAGAAACCGGAGCATCCGGAAAAACCCCACACGGTCACAGGGAGAACGTACAAACTCTATACAGACAGCAATCGTAGTCAGGATCGAACCTGGGTCTCTGACGCTGTAAGGCAGCAATTTGCTGACAACCTTTGGAAATATCGCCGTAACATAACAGATAACCCTCATTATAATGGACCATAGAGGGGAGGGGGGGGGTGGGGGGGGGAGTGAGAGGTGTCCGTTATTGCTGATTGTCTGCTGTAGCCGAGTAAAGAATTTGCTTGAAACACCTAGCAGACATTATTGAAACATTGAGTTGTTTTCAAATACAAAGTTCTTTTGAAAAGCTAAAAATGAATTTTTGTTACTGGAAGCTAAAAAATACCAAAGGCCATTTGTCACATTGTTTAATAGAGTATCATTGCCCAAGTGATAATCGAAGCAATTGCTTGTCAATCTCAATGGCCTCCTGCGGTGTAACTAGCAGCCTGTGTTCTTAAAGATACAGTGGGGTCTGATTACTGTGGGGATGCTCTGTATGCTGTAACTAAAATCTGTTGTAAAGAGGCCCGTAATAACAAGGGTAGACTGTACTTTCATGGCCTTCGTAAAAATGTGCGGTAGAAATTTATCCTTGGCTATTTGTGCCAAAAGATCAACGTGATCATGACTGCATACTGCGTTCTGCTCCTTAAATGCCATTCTTGTAAGGTTAGATCCACTGAAGTCAATGGGACTGAATGTCGGACATGGGGACGATTGCACAGCTTCTGCTATATTGTGTTCAGTAAAACAAATGAGTAAAATTGATACCAGAGCACTTATGTATCGTCAAAGCTAATGTGGATGCTAAAACTCTTTATTCGGAAGAAATTCTTCCTCTGGAAGAGGGGACCCATCCATGTTCTCCATAGATGCTGCCTGATCCGTTGAGATACTCCAGCAGTGTGTGCCTATTTTTGGTATAGACCAGCATCTGCAATTCTATTACATCTTGTCTTTTTCACTGCGAGTCCGAAGAAAGATCCCGACCCGAAACGTCACCTCACCATGTTCTCAAGAGATGCTGCCTGACCCATTGAGTTACTTCGACACTTTGTGTCCCTTTTTGTGGACAAATTCCCACACTTCACGGTATGATCATTATATCTTCTTCAGAGAGAGAACCTTGCAATTGGCATCCTTTAACCAATTGGTCGATAACAAAGTATTAGTTTAAACTTTAATATTACTTCCACCAATTATTAATATCTTTCATTCACATGATTAGTACAGATGGCATCATTAACAGTAAATGCCCAAGCAATTTACTGAACACATCAGGAAGAGGAACCTTAGCTGACATCAGTAGACACATTCATTGATTGGATACTTGCAGTAATCATATCAATTTAATTGTGTACATACTTTGAACTCTCATATATCACTGAACTCAATAAATCCTTCCAGTATGTGCCCCTGATAACATCATTTTCCCTGACAATTTGAACAATATGTCCAAAAACAAATTCTGGGACCATTCTGGGAAGCAAACATAATGCTGCGCCTCTATTCTTCATGTCTAATAATCTTAAACCGTTCTCTCCTCTCTGCTGACTTCTGGCAATTTACAAAGAGCTTACATATATCCTTGTGGCTGCCTTGTTTGGATTCCACTTGTCATTCTTCCATCAGGCTAAACTGCTCCAGAATTTGTACAATTCTCCTTCTCTTTCCAGAGAAAATGGCAGTGAGACATGTTCTTCACACGGAGGAGCTGGTAGCAAGACGTGGAATTGGATCTGGTCTTTGAGAGGAAATGATGGGCCACCCTTTTTTAAAATATAAAGGATTTGCATTGGCTTGAATTATGCAGACAAATCCCAATTAGCCTTGGGGATAAGTAATGGTCAAGACACCCCATTCTTCAAATTATGGATGGATAATTAGAATCCAAATTATTGACATTTACAATGCCAATTAGTGCCTTTTTAATACCAAGCTTAAAAAGTGTTTAAAAAGGCACCTTTTCTTCACACCAGAGGTAATTTTTAAAGGATTTTTAACATCAGTTAGTTTAACATCTATCTGAAGGCACCTCCAACTGAACTGCATTGGTCAAGATAGTACCAGAGGATCAGCCTAGATGCTTGTGCTCCTAGGGCGGCACGGTAGCGCAGCGGTAGAGTTGCTGCTTTACAGCGAATGCAGCGCCGGAGACTCAGGTTCGATCCTGACTACGGGTGCTGCACTGTAAGGAGTTTGTACGTTCTCCCCGTGACCTGCGTGGGTTTTCTCCGAGATCTTCGGTTTCCTCCCACACTCCAAAGACGTACGGGTATGTAGGTTAATTGGCTGGGTAAATGTAAAAATTGTCCCTAGTGGGTGTAGGATAGTGTTAATGTACGGGGATCGCTGGGCGGCACGGACTTGGTGGGCCGAAAAGGCCTGTTTCCGGCTGTGTATATATATATGATATGATATGATATGATATGATATCTCCAAACCAGGTGTGGATGTTAAACCTCTTTATTCAGAGAGGATATACTTTCACATTACTTTGGCTATTCACAGCGCCAGAATCATAGATTTGTATTGCACAGAAGCAGGCCTTTGTCCTTCCAGTCCACGTCAATGCTGACCTTTTTGCCCGTCTGCACTAGTCCCATTTGACTGCATTTGGACCATATCCTTCGACGCCATGCTTGTTTAAGTGCAGTAATAGTATCTGACGCCACAATCTCCTTTGATAGCAAGTTCCAGATATCAACCACTCTCTGTGTAAACTAATTTTCCCCTCAGATCCCCTTTAAAACTCCTTCCTCCCACCTTAAGCCCGTGCTCTGTTATTTTTGAGCCCTTTATGATGGGATACAGCTTTTGACCATCTACCCCATCTATAGCCCTCATAATCTTAATATATTTCTATCGGATCAGCCCCTCAGCTTCTGCCGCCCCAAGGAAAATAAGTCAATTTTATCCAAACTCTCCCCATAACTGATGCCCTCCAGCCCTGGCAATATTCCGGTTAATCTCCTCTGCACTCTCTCCACTGCAATCACAATACTGCGCAGAGTCTGTCAACATTACAATGTATTTATTGTAGAATGGCTTGCAGACTACAAATTGAAAATCTCTCAAATCATTGTTTTTATTTGCAGTTTGTTTGACCACAAGAATTGAATATATGTTTAAGTATGGAAAATGTGGTTCTCTCTACATCTATGTGCATATTCATATCATGATCTGCTTGGCCAGTTGCGTGATGTGCCTTCTTTGTACAAAAGAACAATTTCTCAGAAAGAACGTTGTTTGCACCAAAAACTCAGAGACTCAACATTTAAATAGCAAGTATACCATCTGTCAAATAAATCTCCACCTTTTTTTGTATATGTATGCTCTGTCTCATTACATTCACAAAGACACTACAGAGAGGAAACATTATGCCTCAGTTAACTCTTTGAAGAATCTTGCACACTGTTTATAATTTGTTTCAAGACTAAATTCACATTTTCCATTTCCTTCAGATGTTATCCTACACTCCAAATCAGTTTTTTTTAATGTGCTTTCAATTCCAATAATATTTCTGTTGAAAAAAATATGCAATGGAAAAAAAATGCTGTCATGGACCTGCTGTGAAACAGTAAAGCATTGGTCACCAGAGGGTTAACCACAGCATCTGATGATTTTGTTTAAATGCGAGTCTACGTGCATGAGCATTAATGGACATATGCGCATGCAGACGTATCTAGAGTCAGCAGCAGTCTGACATACTTCAAGGTCAAATCTGGCAGACCTTCAGGTTAACCTTAATTTCATCGCATGTTGCTTATCTAGTCACAAAGCATCTAATTGCATTAGAACCATTTCTCAGCGCTTCTCCACTGGTCTTGGTCCCGTCTATTTTCCACTCCAAATGGAAAACTTTTTAATCATCAATTCTTAGTGTGTGAAAATTTCAGGCAATGCTGGTCTTCATTGTTCATCTCAGTGTGCCATGGAGTTATAGAGTCATGCAGTGTGAAAACAGGACTTTTGGCCCAACTTGCCCACACCAACATGTCCCATTTCAACTACTAGTCCCACTTGCCTGCATTTGGCCCATATCCCTCTAAACCTGTCCTATCCACATACCTATGTAATTACTTCTTAAATGTTGTGATAATCCCTGCCTCAACTACCTCCTCCGGCAGCTCGTTCCATACATGCATCACCCTTTGCGTGTAAAAGTTACCCCTCAGGTTCCTATGAAATCTTTGCCCCTTCACCTTAAACCTTTGCCCCCTGGCTCTCGATTCCCCCACTCTGGGCAAGAGACTCTGTGCGATCAATTCCTCATGATTTCATACACCTCTATAAGATCACCCCTCATCCTCCTGCGCTTCAGGGGATATAATCACAGCCTACTCAACCTCTTCCCATAGGTCAGACCCTCGAGTCCTGGCAACATCCTCGTAAATCTTCTCTGCACCCTTTCCAACTTAACAACATCTTTCCTATTACATGATGCCCAGAACTGAACACAATACTCTAAATGCGCCTCACCAAAATCTTATACAACAGCAATGTGACCTCCCAACTTCTATAATCAATACTCTGACTAAAGAATAAGTTACAAGCAAATAAGTGGGAGAACGAAATTGATGAGATTTCTCAAAGAACCAACATGGATTCAATGGACCATAGGGTCTCCTCCTGTTTGCATATTTTAGATCTTCGTACAACATTGCGGAAGGCCATTCCACCATTAGCGGCAATCAAATTTTCAGAGTATCGCAGATGATGTGGCATTTTTTCCATTACGATGCAAATACCAAATCTCCTTAGAATTTGAGTCACCAATGACCAACAACCTGCATTTCCACTTCACTGCATTTCTTTCAACAAAGTGTCTTAAGACACCATTAACCAAGTCCTGTGGAGCCAACCGGAGACAGGCTCTCGTTATTGTTAAAGATAATTATTGAAAGCTCTTCATTCAGAAAAGCCGCTGATCAAAGCTGCTAACACTAAAAGGCAATGGACAGTAAACATTCTTGTTTAGCATCCTACATGTAGATTGGATTCTAGTTTCGAATGAACAATTTCAAGTAGACATTTGGGAAAAAGCAGTACCTTTCTAATTACAAAGTCTTAGTCAATCTGTTTGTGTCCATTCATCTCTGTGTATGTGTATTTATCCCTATTTCTTTAATATCTCTCAGAAGGCTCTTTCTTTCTCTCTCTTTTTTCTCTCTCTCTTTCTCACTCATTTTCATTCTCACTCGCTTTCTTTCCCTATCTCTGTCTTTCTCTCTCTCTCTTTCTTTCTCTCTCTCTTTCTTTTTCTCTCTTTCTTTCTTGATGATATAAAGGTGTATTGAATCATTAGGGGAAAAGATAGGGTGAATGCACAGAGTCTTTTGCCAGGGTAGAAGAATCAGGAGCCAGAGGACATAAGTTCAGGGCAGGAGGATTTAATAAAAACCTGAGGGACAACGTTTTCACTCAGAGGGTGATGGGTATATGGAACCAATTGCCAGGGGAGGTAGTTGAAGCAGATACTCTAATAGCATTTAAAATACACCTTTACCTGGATTGGAAAGATTTAGAAGGATATGAGCCAAATGTGGGCCAAAGGGAGTAGATTAGATGGAGCATTTGGGTCAGCATGGATGAGTTGGGCCGAATGGCTTATTTCTCTGCTGTATGATTCTATGTCTCTATTTTAAACAATGGACTTTTCTTCTTCGATGCCAAGGCCACAACGGGTAGCCATTTCACATAAATGACATGGGGACAATGATCTTTTCAGGAAAGATATCAGTCTAGGACACCGGGATGAATTTCTCAGCTGTCCTTCTCATTTGTACCATGTCACATTTTATGCCTATTTCACAACTCAACTGACAAATATTTCCTCCTTTGGTGCTGCAAAGGAGACCAAGGTTAGATTATCTCCTCAATTCTCTGGAGATACACTGGAACTCAGAGTTTTGTGACTCAGAGATGAGAGTGGTTCACTGACTCGATACTTGCCCACGCGTGTACTCTGATTGGAAAGTTTGAAGAGATGAGAGTGTTGGTGTATCAGCAAATTGAATCATTCCATCAGCAAATTTATCAAGTTTAAGAAATATAAAGAGGAGTTGAACATTGGGCCCCTTAGACCAATATCACCCTTAGATCTGATCGCAGTTGATCGTTTACTTCCATGCCACATTCACGCACTAACCCCATATCCTATAATTGCTTGAATATCAGGTCTGAACCTCCACAGCCCAATTCCAAATATTAATTACAGTCTAGTTGAAGAAATTTATTCTCAACCTGATTGTTTGAAAGATACCAGCAGGGAAATTGGCCCTTCTGCTCACCGAGTCCACATTGACCATCCATCACCCATTCTGTCTGAAGAAGGCTCATGACCCGAAACAACACTTATCCATTTTCTCCAGAGATACTGCCTGAATCGTTGAGTTACTCCAGCATTTCGTGTCTATCTTTGATCACCCGTTCACACTAGTTCTATGGTTTCCCACTTTCTCATCCACTCCCGACGCACTAGGGACAGTTAACCTGCAGAACCTACTCATCTTTAGGATGTGGGAAGAACCTGGAGGAAACCATGCGGTCACAGGGGAAATGTGCAAACCCCACACAGACAGCACCGGAGGTCAGGATCGAATCCAGGTCTCCGGCGCTGGGAGACATAGAAACATAGAAACATAGAAAATAGGTGCAGGAGTAGGCCATTCGGCCCTTCGAGTCTCCACCGCCATTCAATATGATCATGGCTGATCATCCAGCTCAGTAACCTGTACCTGCCTTCTCTCCATACCCCCTAATCCCTTTAGCCACAAGGGCCACATCTAACTCCCTCTTAAATAGAGCCAATGAACTGGCCTCAACTACCTTCTGTGGCAGAGAATTCCACAGACTCACCACTCTCTGTGTGAAGAAATGTTTTCTCATCTCGGTCCTAAAAGACTCCCCCCTTATCCTTAAGCTGTGACCCTTGGTTCTGCCAGCTGAGCCACTGTCCCACCCTAAATAGCCCATCATAAATTGTGTCCTAAATAGCCTGTCACTTAATTTGAGACTGTGACCACTGGTTCTAGACACTCCAGTCAAGGGAAGCATTGACTCTGCAAGTAACATCTCAACTTGCTTAAGAATTTTGTAAATTTCAATGAGATTAGCTCTCATTCTTCTGAACTGTAGAGAATACAGGATGACCTGCTTAATCTCTCTAAATATAATAAATCCACCCACCCAGAAATCAGTCATATGAACCTTAGCCACATTCCATTTGTGCAAGTATATCCCTTCCATAGGTAAGGAGACTAGACCCTCACACAATATTCCAGATGTGGTTACCTTCGGGATCTATATACTTAGATCAAGACGTCACCAGTCTTGCACTCAAATCCTCTCGCACTAAAGGAAAAACATGCCACCTCCCTCCCAAAGAGCTTGCTGAGCCTATTTGTTAACATTCAGAATAGTTTAGTTTAGTTTAGTTTAGTGTATACAACGTGAAAACAGACCTTTCGGCCCACCGAGTCCTCACCAACCAACGATCACCTTACACTAGTTCTATTCTGTACACTAGGGACTATTAATTGACCTACAATCCTGCAGGTCTTTGGTATGTGGGAGGAAACCGGAGCAGCTGGCCAAAACCCACGTGGTCACAGGGAGAACGTACAAACTCTGTACAGAGAGCACCCATAGCCAGGATCGAACCCAGGTCTCTGGGGCTGTATGGCGGCAACTCTACCATTGTGCAACTGTGATGCCTCTACGTCATTCCTGTACATGACATGCTGTCCACTCTGAACACAAACAACTTTCAATCGCTCATCACTTTAAAATGTGTGAAACTTTCTATATTCTTTTGACCAAAGTGGATGAATAAATCTTTTTCCATATTATATACTTGCCCATTACCTGCCATATCCTTGCACATTCACTGAGTCTCACTTTATTCTCCCCCCCCCCCCCAACAAAAAATAACCTCTCTGTATCCTCTAAATACTCACACTGCCACCAATACCCTCATCAACATCATAAACACCTGGATCAAAAGCGGGTCCTTACACCATGGGGCGACTTAAATAATTAACACGTAGCCATTCTTCAGTCAAGATATAATAGGAACCTGAGGAGCAACTTTTTCACTCAGAGGGTGGTGGGTATATGGAACATGCTGCCAGAGATGGTGGTTGAGGCAGATACAATAACAGCATTTAAAAAAACACTAGGACAGGTACATAGATAGGGAAGGTTGAGGGACATGGGCCAAATGCTCACAAATGTGCCTAGCATAGATAGGGTATCTTAGTCAGCATGGACAAGTAGGGCTGAAAGGCCTGTTTCCCTGCTGTATTACTCTACCCACTAAACCGAGAAATATTTTAGCCATCTGCTCAATTTCGTCCTAATCCAATGAGCCTTCATTTTACCTGTAAGGCTTCTGTAAGAGACCTTGTCAACGGCTTCTGGAAGTCAGGATATCTAATATACCATAATCCAGTAACTTCATTACACTGTGAACAAATTCCAATAAATGTGTTAGGCTCGACTTCCTTTTCATGAACCAATGTTGGTTTTTGTTTATTACCTTTGATCTTGATAGATGTTTCTGCATTGCGTCCTTTCTAATAGACTGCTGTATTTCTTTCCCACTATTGATGTCAAGATAACTAGCCAATAATACTCAGGGTCATGCCTCTGTACTTTGTGGAGGATTGAAATCACATTAGCTATTTTCAAATCTTCTGGTGTTACTCATGTTTCCAAAGTACTCTGTAAGATTTATATTTTTCCCAGTGCACCTGTTGTCTCACTTTCATTCTTTTGCTCCCTACATTCCTTATGCCAGTCAGAACAAGCAAACTAAACCTAAATTGTACCAGTTTAACAGCATGGAGTATAAAGTGCTGGACTAACTCAGTAAGTAAAGCATCATCTCTGGAGGACATGGATAGGCGACATCGTAGGTCAGGACCTTTCTTCAGACTCACAAGGTTCCAGCATCTGCAGTTCCTTCTGTCTCAAATTTCACCCAGACCCCTTTAGTTCGAACAAATATATGCATTGATAGGGCACCATTAATATATGGTAATGTGACGTTCCAGGCTTTCATAGACGTGTTATCAAACAAAATATTTAAAGATGTTAACAGATTTTGACAAAATGTTTGGCCAAAGAGGTAACTTTTAAAGTGCACCTTAAGGAAACAGACGGAGGCAGAGAGGTCGAGGCAGGGATCTCCATATCTTTGGACCCAGGTAGCTAGAAGCACCTAGTGATTGATGGAGCAATGAACAATGACGTGGAGGAGAACAGAGACCTTGGAAAGCCAATGGACAATTACATCAAAATGTGCCTGGAACATTGTAAATGTGGAATCTCAGTTCTGCAATCCATTTGATTGTTTTCAATATCGACATCATATTATATGGGATGGGGAAGCTCACACCTACTCGTAATCGTTGGGTTAACCTGGTCATTGCAGAAATTCTTTCTTCAATATCCTCCATTGGCTACACTTTCCCACCTCACCCAAATAGTTTATTCCTCAGTGCAGAAGGCAAGGATATTGTGGTTGACTTTGAAGACATCTCCCCACTCTGAGCTGTTCTCATCGAAAGTCCACCATATACACTTGCTGTCCTGAATCATCATTGCCTTACTACCTCCTGAGTGTTGATGGCTGAGTGCCAATCCTATTTGAGACTACCTCCACAAGGCAAATGGCATTTGAGTAGAAGACAGGGCTCCTTCAATCTGTGCTTCATGAAAACATCATGAAAGATTATGGGTGGTGCAGTGGTAGAGTTGCTGCCTTACAGCACCGGAGACCCATGTTCAATCCTGACCTTGGGTGCTGTCTGTACGGAGTTTGTACGTTCTCCCTGTTAATGCGTGGGTTTTGTCCGGGTGCTCCGGTTTCCTCCCACATTCCAAAGGCATACAGGTTTGTCAGTAAAAATGGCTTTGGTAAAATTGTAAATTATGCGTTGGATAGTGCTAGTGTACGGGGATCGCTAGTCGGCGCGGACTCAGTGGGCCAAAGGCTCTGTTTCCACGCTGTATCTCTACAGTCTAAAATCATCCCAAACTCTACTGCTGTCCTTGTCCAAACTCACTCAAACCCCACTTTCCCACCACTGAGCTGTTCACTGACTTGCAAGCAATGCCTTCAAAATTCTCATCCATTTTTTCAAATCCCTCCATCGTTTTACCCATTCCTTAATCTCGAAATTCCTCCAATGCTTAAACCCTCTGAGGTCACTGTCGTCTTCCAATTTTGAATCCTTAGCAACCCCAGACATAATCGCTCCACTCTTGGAGTGCCAGCTCTTGAACTGCAGGTCTCTGAGCTCTACAGTTTGCTCTGTAACATTCTCCATCCCTCTGCCTCTTTATCCTGCAATAAGATTCTCGTTTCTGAGCCAAGCTTTTGTCCTCAACTCAAATGCCTCCTTATACTGCTTACTAACATTTCACTTTGTTTGATCACACTGCTTGGAATGTCCAGTTCCAGTGAAGAGATAAGAAAACAAATTAAAGTGGTTATTGAATGAATGCATAAACTCTCCTATTGTTGTACAGAACCACCCAATAAAGTTGACATTAAAATTACCAGAGAAAAGCCGACAGCAACTAACCAAAGTGCACTACAGAATGCATTTCAGTTTTTATGACTTGTGATGATGCCAATTAATTTTAATGCTTTCAAACGAAGAACTAAAAACAACCTTACAGTCAAACTAAATAGTTGCACAACTAGAGTGTATCTTAAAATTAAATTCTTACATAAATGTCCTTGAAGTGGTACATGTGCGCACAAGATGTGCATTGAATGCTTCAAGTATGCAGACTTGTCTGGCTGGTCCACTGAAACCTCCTCATGGTGACAGTTTTAAGTATTAGAGAGAGGTTACCTCTACTATGTTTTTTTAATTACCTATCGCCACGTGAATGACTACAGCAGGACTGACAGGTCAAAGGGGTTAATGGCAATATTCATTCCATATTTCTTAGTTTATTTTAGTTTATTATTGTCATGTGTATCAAGGTACAGTGAAAAGCTTTTTTGTTGCGTGCTATCTAGTCAGCGAAAAGACTATACACGATTACAATCAAGCTGACCACAGTGTACAGGTACAGAATATAGGGAATAATGTTTAGGGCAAGATAGTGTAAAGTCCAAATAAAGATAGTCAGTAGATCTCTGATGGAAAGTAGCTGGATTAATATATAGACCGTAAACTTCAAAAATACTTTAGACTTTAGAAATACAGAGTGGTAACAGGCCCTTCGGCCCACCAAGACCATGCCGACTCATGATCACATCGTATACTAACACTATCCCACACACTAGGGAAAATTACAATTTTACCAAAGCCAATTAACTTACAAACCTGTACGTCTTTAGAATGTAGGAGGAATCAAACAACATCCGTAGTCGGGATCAAACCCTCTGGCGCTGTAAGGCAGCAACTCTACTGCTGCGCCATTGTGCAGGCCCAATTCCTTTCTCCGCCAATGTTAATTCAATTCTTTATCCTACCGGCAACCTTGGTAACTTTACTAACCCTGCTCATGAACTGTCACCGTTATATGATGTTATTCATTCTTAAAAACATTTAAAAACAAAAGCATAGAGTAGGAAAATTTCCAGTAGGAAAATGAAGAATCCTGTCTTATCCTATAATGAGAACATTTTGTAACCACTTAATTTTTAAGAGCAGCCGACAGAGAGGACATGAGCACTTTATTGTTTTTAAATTTTACACATTGGCACCAGCGTTGTTGATTTTATTTGGGCTGGTAAGGGGAACATGCAAATGTCAGAAGATGGACACAAAGTGCTGGAGTAACTCGGCAGGTGAGGCAGCATATCTGGAGAAAAAGGATGGGTAATGTTTTGGGTTGGGACCTTTCTTCAAAAAGGATGGGTGACAGTCCCTTCCGAAGGGTCTCGACCCAAAATGTCAACCATCCCTTTTTTCCAGAGATGCTGCCTGACCCGCTGAGTTACTCCAGCGCTTTGTGTATATTTTTGGTCTGTACAAGCATCTTCAGTTCCTTTCTAAACATGCAAATGACAGAGGTACTAACTTGAACAAAAAGCAAAACCTCATTGTTCGGTTTGAATCTAAATTAAAAGGCCAATTCAGAAAGACACTCGACATTAGCTATGGGCTTCTCAATATCTGGACAGGGAGATAGCAAGCCATCCTTTATTCTAACATTCTTCATTATCTTGTCTGGTGCCCGTCCCTGGTGTAGCCATATTCCTGCATATCACTCCACAGCAGTCATAACTTGCAATTTATTTACCACAGTTTGCGCTGAGGACACATTACAGTGTTCAAAATCTCTCCAAAGTCGTTAAGATTTTTTGCAGTGTGTGCGGAAGAAGCGAAGCATTCAGCATCTCTGTGCCTTCGGAGATCGTTTGCTGGTTGCGGAGGGAGCATTTGTCAGCATTTACTTCAGCGACTCCTTTCTTTTCCTTTAATTAGCTGAGAAATGTCGGCCTGTCGGCCTTTAGTAGAGGTGGAAGGCATTAAATTTTGCAGACAGCGAAATTAACAAAAAGATTGAGTGAGCAAAGCATGTGATCCACCTTCCCACCCACCAGCCCCGACTCCCAGCTTGATTTGAGGCCCAGCGGGAGAGTTTGCGCTCATAGATTTGCTCAGTTAGCCACCCCAACCTATTGAGGTACAATGACGAGGAAAGTCTGATGAGGAAAATAATGACGAGCCTTTGACGACACTGGGCCTGTACTCGCTGGAGTTTAAAAGGATGAGGGGGACCACATGGAAGCTCTTCGAATAGTGAAAGACCTGGATAGAGTGGATGTGGAGGGGATGTTTCCACTAGTGAGAGAGTCTCAAACCAGAGGGCATAACCTCAGAATAACAGGGCGAACCTTTAGAAAGAAGATGAGGAGGAATTTCTTCAGACAGAGGGTTGTGAATCAGTGGAATTCATTGCCACAGACTGCTGCGGAGGCCACAATTGGGTATTTTTAAGGCAGAGATTGACAGATTCTTGATTAGTAAGGGTGTCAAGAGTTATGGGGAGAAGGCAGGAGAAAGGGGGTGAGAGGGAAAGATAGATCAGCCATGGTTAAATGGCAGAGTAGACTCAATGGGCCCAATGGCCTACTTCTGCTCCTATGACTTATGAACTTATGAAAATCCCGTCCATGTCTTTTTCAGGGTTACAACAGGTTGGTGGGGAATAGCTTTCCCCCTCCCCCCATCCCAAAGAAAATTCCCACAATCATAAGACACCCTCTTTCACTGACAGGTTTTTAAGCTGAGTTGGCAGGTTGAAAATGAGCTATCCAGGTAGAGGGATGATTACAGTCTGGTAATTACCAAACCATCTCTGCCACAGAGTTGTGTTGACAGTCACTGTATTGATTAGTCCATCAAGCCAAATGTTTCCTTTTAAAGATACAGCATGGAAACAAGCCCTTCGGCCCACTTAATCCATCCCAGCCATCGATCACCCATGCACACTAGTTCCATGTTATCCCACTTTCGCATCCACTCCCTACACACTCAAGGTGATTAACAGAAACCAATTAACCTAAAAACCCGCACGTCTTTTGGATGTAGAAGGAAACCAGAGCACCTGGAGGAAACCGACGTGATCACAGGGAGAACCTGCAAACTCCGTATAGACAGCACGCGAGGTCAAAATCGAACCAGGGTCTCTGGCACTGTGTCACAGCAGCTCTACAGGTTGCGACACTATGCTGCCACTCGGTTAGAGGGGTCTAATTATTTCTCATATTTATGACAGGGAAAGTGACTATTTGGCCCTTTTGAGTCAATGGCGTCTCTCAGAGACGATCTAGAACAATTAAGTGGAGTATCTGCTGCAATGTAGAAATACAACCACTGGTAAGCACGCAACAAACTTCCTGTGTCAGCAATGTAAATGGAATCTGTTAAATGATGTTAAGTGAGGGAGAAGCAGGTGTAACCTGCTCTAGCATTGAGTCCTCTGCACCATCTAAGAGTTAATTGCATGGAATTACTCCTGTGAAGGCTCCAACAGTCAGCACTCATTAGTCCTGCAGTGAGGTAGCAGCCTAACCCTCTGCCCTTAGAGGAAGGTCTTCACTCTTCAATCTCCTAGCATGGGGACGGGTCGCACCCACTGAAGCACAGCCCAATAGAAAGTGAGCTTCAGGTGGTGAGGAGATTGCTCACCATCCAGCCATGGGAGGGGTGGGTAGGAGTGCCTGTCGCCAGGCAGGGTTTCACTTCTGTATAAAGAAGGACACAAAAGTGCTGGAGTAACCCATTGGGTCAGGCAGCATCTCTGGACACCATGGATTTCTCTATGTCACTGAACGTATTGTTGGAAACAAAACAACCAACTTTGCACTCGGAAAAATGATAAAGTGAGACCAGTCCAAAGATGGGTCCCAACCCAAAACATCACTTATCCATGATCTCCAGGGATGCTACCTCACCGGTTCAGTTGCTCCAGCAACTTAGTGTCTTTTTTTGCAAACCAGCATCTGCAGTTCCTTGTTTCTACAAGATAAGATCATCTATTGATTAGAGAACATGGATTTGTGCTGTGACCCTACAATCAGTCTGAAGTAGGGTCTCGACCTGAAACATCACCTATCCATGTTCTCCAGGGATGCTACCTGACCTGCTGAGTTACTCCATTACTTTGTGTCTTTTCTTGTAAACCAGCATCTGCAGTTCCTTGCTTCTACAAGTTGAGAACACCTATTGATTGATGGATAGCTATTGCCCCATACTTTGGGGATATCTCCAATGTGAACTGGTAGTCTTTTTTTTTAGATGACCACAGTCGAGATATATACTGAGATATATAGGATATCTATATATCCTATATAGGATTTATCCTATATAGGATATAGGATATATAGATATATATATCTAGGATATAGATAGGATACTGAGGAGATCTGTACTGAGGTCTTCAACACAGTACTGGGGGACTTTTCACAATCACTCTAAACACTGAAGAGTCTTCTGAAAAGCTGTACCTGCCACAAAGCTGCACTCTGTGTCATTTTGGACAATGTGCTCATGTCCTTGCGGAGGGACTTCAATCTACATTATTTTGATTCAGAGACAAGGTGGGTTAATATGTGAGGTTCAGTTCTTGGTCCAAGAGGATTAAGTTCTGGATAGACACAAAATGCTGGAGTAACTCAGTGGGTCAAGCAGCATCTCTGGAGGAAAGGAATAGGCGACGTTTCGGGTCGAGACCCTTCATCAGACTGAGAGTCACGGAGGGTGAAACTAGAGGTATGGAAAGGTACAGAACAAAGCAAAGCCTGCATCGATGACTCAATAAAATGGAGCCCACAATGGTCCATTGTTGGCTGGGGATGTGGTGGTAACGAAGGGATACAAACAGTGAAATTTGCAAGGTCTAGGGTGGGGGAGGGTCGGAGAGAGAGGGAATGCAAGGGTTACTTGAAGTTAGAGAAATCAATATTTGTGCCGTTGAGTTGTAGACTGTCCAAACGAAATATGAGGTGCTGTTCCTCCACTTTGCCTGTGGCCGACCTTTGATAGTGCAAAAGGCCCAGCATCTGCAGTTCCTTCTTACATATTATGTTCTCAATAGCCACAAAATGCTGGAGTAACACAGTGGGACAGACAGCATCTCTGTATGGAAAGAATGGGTGACGTTTCGGATCAAGACCCTTCTTCAGACTCATATATATGGGTACTCATATGTATATTTAGACTAGATATATGGACATCATCCCAAACTGGTTTAACCTCTTCATCTCCAGCACATATGCCCGGATAAAGCTGGCAACAGACACTAAGCAACTCGGTTTCCTCTGCAACTCACAGCTTTACTACACCTATCAAAGCAAGCATATGAGCCACCCACATCTAGCTACAGAGGAAACCACAGTGTTGGCAGCTAATAGCGGATATAACCTTGACAGTGCAAGTGAGCTGCTGGCCTCAGGTTTAACCAGAATTAAGACAACCTGCAGATCAAGTTGGCCTTCAGAGAAAGCACAAGATGGACATTAGTGATGTGGCGGGTTACATTACACTACATATGACGTCAGTGGAAAGGAAGAATGGACACCGTTTAAGATGGCCTGTCGAATTGCTTGCAACCATTTCACGTTCTCAACTTCACTCTGCCTCAACTAGAGAAAGTACACAGCACACTCTCTCCATGTGCATCTATTGACTTTGCTTATGACATTGACGGAAGAGTGAGGTGCATATTATACTGAGAACATTTCACAACCAACCTCCACATTTATACACTTTATACAGTCCCACTTCTTCCCTCTCCCATCAGGCAAAAGGTATAGAAGTGTGAAAACGCACACCTCCAGATTCAGGGATAGTTTCTTCCCAGCGGCAACTGAACTATCCTACCAGAGAGCAGTCCTGACCACTATCTACCTCATTGAAGACCCTTGGACTATCTTTTTCATCAGACTTTACAGGCTTTATCTTGCACTAAACGTTATCAACATTATTCCCTTTATTATGTATCTACACATTGTGCATGGCTCAATGCTGACAAAAACCTGATACCAAGCAATAGGAAAAGACAAACAAAGAGGGAGAAAGGGAGAGTGATTGAGGAGGAGGGATGGAAGAGAAGGAGGGGGATAAAAGAGAGGGAGGGAAAGAGGAGAGGGGAGGAGGGAGAGAGGGAGAGAGGGAGAGAGGGAGAGAGGGAGAGAGGGAGAGAGGGAGAGAGGGAGAGAGGGAGAGAGGGAGAGAGGGGAGAGAGGGGAGAGAGGGGAGAGAGGGGAGAGAGGGAACAGAGATAATGGGCAAACAAGCTTTGGTGCGGTGTTTTGTCAACACAGGATAATCTGTCCAATTAGTTAGCCCTGTTTTTAAAATGTAAGCTGTGGAGAGGCCGCACATGAACCGTGTTACAGGTTAATCATCAATGGGCCTCGGCATGTCAGCTGTACTTCCATTATAGGGATGGATAAATGCTCGAATCAGGGACAATGTGCTGAGAAGACTGCAAAGGGCATTTAGCCCTATTGACCTGAGGTGAATTTCTCAGCATGCGTCTGCCAAACAAGAGCAAAGAATTAACAAGACATCTCCCAAGCAAGAACGGCCATTTAACTAAATGTTTATTAACAAGAAATTGTGACTCACTTAGTGCCTTTACCGCAACCTGCTGTAGGTCAAAACCAGTATGAGAGGATAATAAAGAAGACATGGTGCTAGTCAAAACACAAGCAACGGAGTTCAGCATGAACTCCAGTTCATTGGCTGTGAAATGCAATGAGACCCTTTGAAGAAGTGTGTCATACAATTACAAGTTCTCTATTCAGTACTAGCAAAATGTAATTTATGAATTACACGCAAAGAAAACATGCAATTAACAATTTAGGACACTAAAGATGAGAGAAAAAACGAAGGAATTTGGAAGACAATGTGGCGCAAGTCATATAAATAGAGAATTTTGTCACTTGCCGTGTGAAATGATAAATAACTCCACATGTAAAGCAAACATAATTCACTTGTAGATGCATTGCTGCTGAAGTTCCCAGTCGGCCTTGCATATGAATATATTTATCATGTCTCACATTTGGCCAGCACACATCCTCTATTTATACTTTTTTTAAAAAGGAAATATTTTCAACATATGTTATGTGTTGGAAATTAAACATTATTTTAATGCGTACACGATTTGAGATGTACATCTACAAAGCTTTCACTTACGAGTCGCAATGAGTCCCAATGTTTCGTGCAAAAAAGTTCACTGGGTCTTGCTCAAAATAACAGGAAGGTTAGAATTAATTGCAATTATTTGAAATATCACCAACGACCAGTATTATAGATATTCTACGGCACAAGATTGATATTCCTTGCATTACACAGTTGTGCAATGAAAATGCAACTCCTAATTGCATATCTCTCTCTATCAGCTGTGCCACCATCCTTTCCTTCACCCAGATACTCCTTACACCAAGCTTCTGGTCGACTGATGTAACATCTCCTTGTGTGGTTCAATAACAAGTTTTGTTTGCCAGACATAAATCATTTTTTCAGACATTTGTCTATGGCATGTGGCTGATCCATTCTCAACCACCAACACCTAAAGCAATTTGTGCATAGCTACACCCTACAACACACACCCCCTCTTCACCTCCTCCTCCAATGCACACCACAGTCACGCATTAGCAAAACCTTTGTGCATAAATCTGGGAGAAATATCGTAACAGGCAACAAGGTGGCATGATTTAATCACAGATCCTGCCTTTTGCCAGTCATACTGAAATCCTCATAGCAATATAGAGAAGAAATAAACCTGCATTTAAAACAGAAGTTTGATATAATGCCCCTTTAGGACACTCTGAATGGAAGGCAAGGTCTTGGAGAAATATTCTGTCTAAAATACAGATAACCTAGCAAACATTGGAACTTAGTAACACACATTGAGCCTTACTCCAGTAACAGCGAGGAGATGAAAGGTACATTGTATGGGTGGTAATCTTGGATTAATGTTGGTTTTAAATAGACCGACAAAAGAGTCTTTGTATTATCAACAGCACCCTGAAGCAAATCACACACCAGAGTAGCACTTCAACTCATCGCTGTCGGTCAGACCCTTCGATGGGATTGTGGCCTATCACAAGATAAGCTGAGGAAGCCTGGCTCTTGATAAAGTCGTGACTTCAAACAGTTGCAGACTCATAGAGGCAGGATGCGATTTATTGACTGAATATGTTTGTGTGTTACGTATGTGTGTGTATTCATTGTGTGGATGTATTGTGTTATGAATGAGTCTGACTGTACAAGTATGGGTGAACATGTGTGTCGTGCGAATGTGTGTGCACTTCAATCTTGTGTGTGGGTGCGCATATTCATTGCGTGAATGTGTTGTGAGTGAGTCAGAGTATGTTTATAGTATATCAGTTGGAGTGAATGTGTGAGTGTTCAAATGTGTGCATTTCTGGTGTCTGCGAGTTTGTGTGTGTGTGTGTGTGTGTGTGTTTATGCATGTGTGTTCCTGTGTGTTCATGTTTGCGTTCATGTGTGTTGTTTGTTCATGTATGTGTGTGTTCATGCGCATGTGTGTATTGGTGCACATGTGTGTTTGAGCATGTGTATGTGTTCATGTGTGTGTTTGTTCATACATGTGTGTGTCTATGCATGTGTGTGCAACATAATCAAAAACAATAAACACAACAGTTTTATTCTGAGTCACAATGGTGAGATGAACAATTATATCTTTCTAACCTCACTCTTTAAATGAATGAAAGAGCCAAAAGTGGGGCAACGATCAAAAAACGGAGACGAACAACGACTGTTAAATCAGTTTCAAAATTAATTGCACAGTCTTAAATCAACTCATTTTGTCAGGGAGAGTGGCCACAAGATGGCTGCAGGATATCCCTTTGAGTGCAGCTTCCACCAGCAGCTCCCTCAGAATGCATGTCATGTTTTCATAGTGTCCGAAACATCTGTTTGTAATGGTTTCAACGTTGAAAGCTATGAGGAGTTGCAAGAAATGGAGCAAAGCACTGACTAATTCATCATTACCAACCTTTTCCAAATGAAGTCAGAGACAGTCTACAGCCTTGTACATTGATCAATAAAGCATTACCCAGATCTTGCAAGGTTCACGTTTTGCTGAACTCAAAGTCTAAGCCAGTCCTTGTTTCTCTTATCAACAGGCCAGTGACAGGAATGTGAAGAGAGGCTCTTGGCTTGATCCAGAGAGGGACTTACCGTTCCTTCCCAACACTGACACACCACAAAGCAGGTTCAACCACAGTACACAGATGCATTTAGTTTATGGAGGTACAACCCTTCTGCCCACTGAGTGCACGCCGACCATCATTCACCCTTTCACACCAGTTCCATGTTATCACACTCTTGCATCCTACACAACAGAGGCTTTTTACAAAGCCATTTACCCCACAAACCCGCACGTCTTTGGACAGTGGGAGGATACTGGACCACCCGGAGAAAGTCCACATAGTCACAGGGAAAATGTACAAACACCGTACAGACAGCACTCGTAGTCAGATTCGAACCCAGGTCTTTGGCACTGGGATGCATCAGCTCTGCGTTGCCACTATGAATTTATATACCATTTTCAATGTAGTAAATTCCCACAGTGCTATATAGGAAGTCACTTAATTTTTTAGATATTACCACAGTGGAAATTAAGACAGTTGAGCAAATGGTTGGTCAATTAAATTAGTTTTAAGGGAGCAAAGAGAGGCAAAAATGTTTAGTGAGGAAATTCTAGAGCCCTTGAGCAAGGTGGTGATAATATCTTCACAAAGGTATTTGCAGCATATCCTTATCCAAAAGAGGTAACCATTTATTTTGTAGGGCTGCACATTTTTTTACTATTTACATGTCAAGTCTATAAACTGTTGAAAAAAATCCCACAAAGTGCTGGAATAACTCAGCGGATCAGGCAGCATCTCTGGAGAACATGGAGAGATGACATTTCAGGTCGGAACCCTTCTTCGTACAGCTGCTGACCTGGATTTTATCTAGCTGTGATATTATTCCTTTACATGATTCTCCCACCCAACCAGGACTACAGAACAAACATTCACAAAAATTACACAGAACATACGTATTGAAGTTCTGCACTGTTACTCTTTAGACAAGCCACATTGAGATATAAATACATTTTCAACGTGAACATTTACTAAACAAGAATTATAAGTTTAGCTTTGGGACCAGTTTTCATATTCTCCCTGATGTTACTGTTGCATCAAGTTTTGGATTGCTTGGTTCTTGATTGGAACTCTTTGTTTGTCATGGCTAGCTTGGATTTGGTATCCTACCTCCTCCAGTCTGCTCTGGATCCAACTATGATAAAGTGATTCAAAATCCAGACTTAGTTGAGAGCTCATGTTACAGTTGTATGAGACATTGGTGAGGCCACATTTCGGATATTGTGTTCAGCTTTGGTCACCATGGTTCAGGAAAGATGTTTCGGAAAAAAACTGCAGATGCTGGTTAAAATCGAAGGTAGACACAAAATGCTGGAGTAACTCAGCGGGTCAGGCAGCATCTCTGGAGAGAAGGAATGGGTGAGTGAGGATTTAAAGGTCTCAAGGGCCTGAGCTACAGGGAGAGGTTGAGCAGGCTAGGGCTTTATTCCTTGGAGTGCAGGGAGATAAGGCATCATTTTATAGAGGTGTACAAATGATGAGAGGAATAGATAGGATACATGCCCTTTTGCCCAAAGTAGGGGAATCGAGAACCTGAGGACATTGGATTAAGGTGAGGGGAGAAAGATTTAATAAGTACCTGAGGGCTAACTTTTATTTTACACAAATGGTGGGTGGATAAATGGAACAAACTGCCAGAGGAGGTACAGACAGCATCCGTAGTCAGGATTGAACCTGGTTCTCTGGCACTGAAAGGCAACAGCTCTACCACTATGGCACTGTGCCGCCCATTTGAAGCCGGACAAGATCAAGGTATGCGTACATTTTTGATACCATTCTGTTCTATAAACTTTATGAATAGAGCACATCAAAATTGAAGGCCAACGTTAGAGAAGAGCTCTTTAAGTACGGCATTCAGATGGAGTCCTCATCATCAGCATTCTGGAGTGAGATTCAAACCCGTACGTTTCACTTCAATCCACTGAGAATGACTATCAGTTAGAACAAGGAAACCATCATTCCCTTTCACACTCTCCATGTTCCCTCCAAAATGATCTAACAGGCCGTGACAATGACTGCAAAGAGTTTTTGGTGGCATAATTGTCATATGTATCAAAATGGAAAAAGTTAAATTCTTACTTGCAGCATAACAGGTCTGTAAACATAAAATACATAATAAACAAACAAAAATAGACTTGCTGGAGATATCCTTTGAAACATTAAATCAAATGTTGCGTGAGGTCAGGAAGGTAAGATCTGTTTGTGAAATCAGAAGAAAAGTACTTGTTTTGTGTGAGTCTCCCCACAAGGACCTTGGAGTTCAGTACACTATCTGCTCATGTTTGGAATATGGGTTTGGATCCAGTACAGATTAATGGGATAACAATCTCTCACTCTCTTGTAGCTGTGAGGGTGTTTTACAAAAATAATTGTGAGCTGATCGTATCCTAATAGTTCAGCCAGAGTTCCTCAAATTGGCGCAGTCAGGTTGTTCTTCTGAGTGAAGACTGGGAGGTCTGGAAAACTAGGGAGCGGCTTCAATGTTCCACTTGGGTAGCTTACAACACAATGGTACGATCGTTGAAATCTCCAATTTTTGGTAACTTCTAACTAACCAGTTATATTGTTAAATTTGAAACTGTATTATGGCATTCGAGTTACGTGCATGTCCTAGAGAAGTCATGTGAACTAGCTTGTGGGAGCAGATACAGAATGTAAAAAATCATAAGTTCATAAGTGATAGGAGCTGAATTAGGCCACTTGGCCCATCATCTACTCTGCTATCCAATCATGGTTAATCTATCTTTCCCTCACAACCCCATTCTCCTGCCTTCTCCCCATAACCCCTGACACCCTTACTAATCAAGATGCTATTTTTATGGTCTGAACTATTAAAAGAGAACTACGACACAAAGTGCTGTTCTTGAGTTCACAAGTTCTGCACAAAGTTCTTTATCTTGAACATTGACTTTAAGTCTAAATTTAAAAAACATAACCCCCCCCCCCCCCTATCCTCTTTTCTCGCCATCTCCCCCCCCCCTCCCCCTCCCCGGGGCCCTACTTGGACTCCCAATTATTTCTCCCCTCCAACCCAACTCCCCCACCCCCACCCCACCTCCTGCTATTTTCCTCCCTCCTGGTTTTACAATCAGCAACTCTACAAACCTGCCTCACACTAACTGCTCTTTTCTCTGGCCTTTGTACCGACCATCTCTACCTGTTAAAAAATCCCCCTGGCCTGCGCTGACCTGCTACCTGCCACACTTTGACCATCCTCTCCTCTTTTCCTGCTTTCTTCTCCCCCACCCCTACAATCAGTCTGAAGAATGTTCTTGACCCAAAACGCCCCCTATCCATGTTCTCCAGAGATGCTGTCTGACCTGCTGAGTTGCGCCAGCACTTTGCGTCCTTTTGAGCTGCTTCAATACTTCATTGCTTCATATCAGTCTTTTATTTTGTTCTTTGTCCCATTTTTTGAATCCTCCTAATTAGATCTGTCCTCCATTCTTGATTATTGTTGTCTCCTTGATTTGCTTGGGTCCTGAGCATTCTAATGCACCCTTCCCATCTGTTCATACACTTTCTGTGTAAGCCATGCCAGAGAGGGCGGTAAATTGTTCGACGCGAAGATGACCCGAGTCTGGTCTGACCCTCCGCTGCACTCTCCTATTCAATCTATAGAATTGCAAGCTTTGAGACATGCCTGTATTCCCCATTCATTTATTCAGACATCTCCAAGTTCAGCTTTGCAGCACCCTGGATACGGGTCAGGGCATTATGAATAAGTACAGAGCAGAGATTCAACCTACGACCCTCAAAGTTGTTAAAGGTCACTTATGCAATGTTTTAACCATCGGTTAATTGATTATTTTACTGATAGGGATATTGAATTAAGAATAGATTTATAAACCATTAGCACAAGGAATTACATTGATTATTATAACCTGGTTGCAAACCTGGGGGACACATGAACCATCAGAGGTCAGGGCACATCTGGGCATTTTCCCCCTATACCTTCAGCTCATTAGAGGCACGCTTGCCTCCCAGATAGAAATTCGTGTTTTCCAAGTCCAGAGATTTGATTACATACTCCAGGCTGGCTTTATGTGGGAACTCTGCCCCTTTGGAACTTCCGCCCGCTCTCTCAAGTGGACATAATAGGTAGATTTTAGTTTAGTTTGGTTTAGTTTAGAGATACAGCGCAGAAATATGCCCTTCAGCCCACTGAGTCCATGCCGACCAGCGATCACCCCGTACACTCACACTCTCCTACACACAGGTGTGTATTTTCCTACACACGAGGGAAAATTCACAATATTTACCGAAGCCAATTAACCTACAAACCTGTACGTCTTTGGAGTGTGGGAGGAAACCGGAGCACTCAGGGAAGACCCATGTGGTCACGCATCCCTCTCCCCATCAGAACTGCCCCCTCCATCGACTCCTTTAAGTCCAGGCTCAAAACCTATTTCTACTCCCTAGCGTTTGAGACTCATTGAGGAGGCGCTGTGAACTGTTTTGTATGTGCTGTTGTGTTTGTATGCTACTGTATGTTTCATTTTTTCCTTAGTACCTAATCAGATGTACAGCACTTTGGTCAACGTGGGTTGTTTTTAAATGTGCTATACAAATAAAATTGACTTGACTTGACGGGGAGAATGTACCAAATCCGTACAGACAGCACCGGTAGACAGGATCAAACCCGAGTCTCTGGCACTGCAAGGCAGTAACTCTACCGCCATGCCACCATGCCACCCCATTTGAAGAAGAATGGTAAAGTTCTCCATGAAGTTTAGATTCAGGTTTGTTGTTGTCAGGTGTACCGAGGTACAGTGAAAAGCTTTGTTTTGCTTGCTATCTTAACAAATCAAATAATACTGCACATAAATACAATCAAGTCAAACTCAAGTACAATAGGTAGTGCCCACCGAGTCCGCATTGACCAGCGATCCCCTCGCATTAACACTATCCTACACACACTAGGCACTATTTTACATTTATACCAAGTCAATTAACTGACAAACCTGTTTGTCTTTGTGGTGTTTGTGGAAACTGAAGATCTCAGAGAAAACCCATGTCAAGTCAAGTCAATTTTATTTGTATAGCACATTTAAAAACAACCCACGTTGACCAAAGTGCTGTACATCTGATTAGGTTCTGATTAGATGCTGCACATCTGATGTGGTCGCGGGGAGAATGTACAGACAGCACCCGTAGTCAGGGCCTCTGGCACAGTAAGGCAGCCACTCTACCGCTGCACCACTGTGTTATAGAGTCACTGAAGTAGACCCTTCGGTCCACCTTGTCCTTGGTGGTTATCAAGTACTCATCCATACGAATGCCATTTACCAGCATTTGCTCCATAGCCTTCTTTACCTTGATGCTCATCAAGATACTTCTCAAATATTGTGGGATTACATGCCTCCAGCAATCCTTTATGCAGGCATTGTAGATTTTAACCAACCTCTGGATTTAAAAAAATGTACTGCCCTAAACCTCTCATTCTTTGGAGTATTTCTTAGGTACCTCTACTATGGGGAGAAGTTTTCTATTATCTACTCTATCTATGTTCCTCAAAATTTTGTGCTCCTCTTTCAGATCATTCATCAGCCTCCTCTGCTCCAAGGAAAAGAAACCCAGCCTAACCAATCTCTTTTCCTAACTGTAACATTTCACGCTAGGCAACATCTTGGTGAATCTCCTCTGTATCCTCTTCAGTACAATTATTTCCTTCCTGCAGTGTGGTGACCAGAACTGCCCAGACCACTCCTAATGTGTACTCTAGCTGTACTAAATTTGTTTTCCCTCGGTTTCTCCAACAATAGCTGATAAATGTATTGTTTCTACAACAAAATCTGATAAATGTATTGATGATCTAAGAGTGAAACTAAGTCTTTATTTTTCTCTTGTCGGGCACTAAATGCTCCAATTTGTAGCACTTCATCGAGACCCCAAATTAAACCAAGGGGCTGCACAGTGGTGCAATGGTAGAGATGCTGCCTCACAGCACCAGAGATCGGGATTCGGTCGTGACTATGGGTGGTGTCTGTACAGATTTTGTGTGTTCAAACTGTGACTGCGTTGGTTTTCTCCAGGAGCTGCGGTTTCCTCACATATTCCAAAGACGTGCATGTTTGTAGGTTAATTGGCTTCTGTAAATTGCCCCTAGTGTGCAGGATGCAAAACCAGGATAACATGGAAGTAGTGAACAAGTGATCAATGGACCATGTGGGCTGAAGAGCCTGTTTTCAAGCTGTAGCTCTAAAAACAGCAAAAAACAGTGTAAAAAAAAACACCGGTGGTTTACTTGTTTAAGATTTACATCCTCCACAATTCCCTCCTCCACGTTTAACCCTAAGCATGAACTTCCTTCTCCATTTCAAACTAACACCTTGCACATTCCTCAGCTCGCAGGTTTGTGGCAGCTCACGCCTTTGATCAGAAGTAAATATGCCTTCAAATCGAACTGACACCGGGAGCACAACAATGCGAAACCAGCTTTGGGTCGGAGCAGTTGACTTGCTGTTTTGTAAAATCAATACGCCTTATAATTATGCGGTATTGTACGAATGAATTAATCACATCCATAGAGGTGCATTTGATATACCCTTCCACAAATCATCCTCAAGGGGATGTGGCAGCCTGGATCATTACAAAGATCTTCTGCTTGTTTTTTAATCTTGCGATGTGAGGGGATCGCTGGTCAATGCGGACTCGGTGCGCACTACCTATTGTACCCACACACACACACACACCACACACACACACACACACACACACACACACACACACACACACACACACACACACACACACACACACACACTCCTTTTCCTGATGACCCCTGATTCATGCAGCAGCTGGGTTAGGGCTTCAACTTTGGAAGAAGGTTTTGAAGTTGGTTAGAGAGTTAGACCCAGCTGGTGGTTGGTAGGAAGAAGTATGTAACATCTATGAACCTGCAGTCCAGTGCACTGATGCCATTACAATACATCCCTTGGAGAAAGATATTGCACTGATAGTCTTATTACATTCCAACCATATGCATTCCAAGGTTATTTCTAGTTCCTGTGAAAGACCTTTAACTTTGCAATGTTCTCCACCAAAATCAATGAGATTGTGTGATATTCCTTTACTCTTCCACAGTGAATGCATTGATTCTTTTTTTTTTGATTATGAGAACTTTCTCCATCAAACTGGATTTTGTACATGTGTTAAGCACTCAGGTACTAATATTTGAAGAGGCTAATTTCAGATAAAGCATTGTTCACGTTCAGTACAAGATTAATGTGTTTTAATGTGTGAAATTCAGAGACAAGAATCATGTTCATAAGTTAAAGGAGCAGAATTAGGCCATTCGGCCCATCATCTACTCTGCCATTAAATTTTGGCTGAACTAACTTTCCCTCTTAATCCCATTCTCCTGCCTTCTCCCTAAAACCCCTGACACCGTGTAGAGCATAAACATAGATCAATTGAGCCAAATGGCCTGATTCTGTTTGTAATATCCATGTCATGCTATGTGGTATTAAACCATCATATCTCCTGGAGCAATATTTATAAGTGTAAGCACAGATACTGCAATGAGCATGGTAGACATTTATAGTAAAATATTTATTGGTATCTAAGAGACCATGGAGAGATTCTACTGATCCTGAAGGCAGGACCTTGTTCATATTTTGGAGGTTAGTTGAGATCCTTAGTTAGGATAGGGGAAAGGCCCAGGACTGGGATTGAGCCTCAATCCTTAATTGAGGTGTGGGAGAGTGGCAGAGTAGTAGAGATCAAAGGTGGCACAGTGATAGAGTTGCTGCCTAACAGCGCCAGAGACCCAGGTACGATCCTGATTACGGGTGCTGTCTGTATGGAGATTATACATTCTTCCCCGTGACCGCGTGGGTTTTCTCCGGGTGCTCTGGTTTCCTCCCACATTCCAAAGACGTGCAGGTTTGTAGATTGATTGGCTTCTGTAAATTGTCCCTAGTGTCAAGGATAGAACTAGTGTACGAGTGATGTATGGGTGATCTCTTGTCGGCGCGGACACAGTGGGTTGAAGGGTCTGTTTCCACACTAAACTAAACTAAACCTGAGCATTCAGGAGGAGAAAAGGTCGGCAATCAGAAGGGAAAATTAGAGGATTGCAACTGGGTGAAACTTGCTTTCTATTTGGGGGAGAACCAGTGGTGTCTACTAGTATTCAGGAATGTGTTTGTGTGGTGTAGTCACATTGTGTAGCATTACTTAAAAAAAATAATTGGGTGACATTCTTTAATCTGTGATGTTTATTTTCAAGAGTTCATTCAAATAAGGCACGGGGTTTCATCCAAAGGGGTTAATGCATTTATTACTAATGTTGCAGAGTACTTTTCAAATCTGCAGAGAATTCCATGCACGGCACATACTGTGAGGGGGAATCAAAAATGGTGCATCAAGTCAATTACAGTTAAGTGACTAATCAATAACGTACTATTTCTGTTAGCAACAGAAACTGCAAGTGCTAAATCCATTTTCTATCTACACTCGTTAAATGAATCATTTTTAGCTGTGAATTCCCTTCAAATGATCCAATGAACCCATTCTGTTTTAAATCAGATTGTCAAACAGATCACACAAACTGGAAAGTGTATAAAGTCTTTTGCTTTTCTGCAACCTCCCAAATTACATTGAAAAATGTGATGCAATTTAAATTTAGGGAGTGTTTTGGTGAAGTTAAAAATAACTGCAAAGGAACAAGCATTATTAGTATTTGACAGTGTGCAAGGGAAATGAAAGGAATGGTGTTGCAAAGAGGTTATTCATTATTCAGTCAAAGGGGAGTTATCAATGTTGCCGAGTTCTGCAGGGCACAGCCTGAAGGTTGCACTTGTTTGTGGTGTGAATGAATATTTAAAGCAACTTTTGCATGTGCTACCCATTAGGTGGAGAGACAGAGATCTGCCATGAGGTCATAGAGCTGTAAACAAAAACAAATGTATGGATGGAGAGAGAGGTGGCGAGGAGCTGATATAACACAGGGGAAGCAGAAGAAACAAACAGGTTAGTTAGATAGAGTAGCAGAAAAAGCTGGACAAACCCACTCTGAAGAAGGGCCTCAACCCCAATGCCACCTACCCACGTCATGGAGTCATGGAGCCATAGAGCCGAGAAACAGGCCCTTTGGCCCAACCTGCCCATGCCAACCAAGCTTCTCCACATACACGTGTCCCACCTACCCGCGTTCCCCACACATATCCCTCTATATCCTGTCCATGTATCTGTACAAATGTAATTTAAATGTTGTTTGAGTACCTGCCTCAACTACCTCCTCTGGCAGCTCATTCCATATTCCCAACACCCTCTGTATGAAAAAATTGCTCTTCAGATTCCTATTAAATCTCTCCTCTCTCACCATAAAAGTATGTTCTCTTGTTTTTGATTCCCCTACTCTGAGTAAAAGATTGTGCATCTACTCTATCTATTCCCCTCACAATCTTACACACCTTTATTAGATCATCTTCATCCTCAAGGAATAAAGTTCTTGCCATCTCAAACTCCATGTAACTTAGGCCCTCAAGTTCTGGCAACATCCTCGTACACCTTCTCTGCACTCTTTCCATATTAACAAAAAATTTCCAAGAGCCACGTGACCGAAACTGAACACAATACTCCAAGTATGGCCTCACCAATGTTTTGTACAACTGCAACATAGCATCCCAACTTTTATACTCAGCACCCTCTCTGCTGAAGGCCCGTGTACCCAAAGCCTCCTGGACCACCCTATTTACCTGTGACACCACTTTCAAGGAACTGCATCTTCCAGTGAAGCTGCCCGAGCTGTTGAATTACCCCCTTTGTGTTTCACGCAAGATTCTAGCATCTTGAGGCTCTCACTGGAAAAATATTCAGCTGACAGGCAGCATCCAAGGAGGGAGATTAAAAGTTAGCATGATAGTACAATGATCTTTCATCCGAACTCAGAGAGAATGGTTGGAGCATTGAAAACCATTAAGAAAGACCTGAGGTTGCTTTAAAAAGCACTCTGTATGCCTCCAATAAATGAGCTATGCAAGGGTATCTGCTGAAAAGCATGTTCAGTGCCAATTGAGCCATAATCCCCAATATTTCCTCTGTTCTTTATTAAATAACTGCGATTAGTCTCATTTTTCTGAATCCTGTTTCCATTAATGTACAACCTCTTGGGTGCAAATTCACACCATGTTAAACTGACTCAATTCGTAGAACGTTTAGAGGTCCTTTTCTGAATGGAGCCCAGAGAACTGTCCTGAGCTACCATCTACCTCATTGGAGACAATTGGACTATCTTTACTCTGATCTTACTGGACTTTATCTTGCACCAGACATTATTCCCTTTATCCTGTATCTGTGCACTGTGGATAGCTTAATTGTAATCATGCATAAACACAAAATGCTGGAGTAACTCAGCGGGGCAGGCAGCATCTCTGGAGAGAAGGAATGGGTGACGTTTCAGGTCGAGACCCTTATAATCTTTCCGCTGACTGGATAGCACGCCATAAAAAAGCTTTTCACTGTACATTGGTACACATGACAATAAACTAGACTAAGCTAAAGTTGGAGGTCAGGAAGAATCACTGGGTTAGGTAAGAGATGCTGATGTCAAAGACATTTTGGGTCGTAAAGGGTTAATGGGATGAAAGCTGTCTTCTGTAAATAAGCTTCCCTTCCAGGAAACAAAGATGCCAGTAATTCAGTGTCAGAGGACATGTTTGTGTGTGCTTTTTACATGTCAATTTCATTCACCAACTGGGCTCTCAAACAAACCACAATCACATTCTGGTTGATCACTGCTGTGGGCTGTGGTGTTTACTAATGCAGATCAAAGCTGAAGCGCACCATTTATGACAGTGTAGCCCTGGCTAATTAACTCAGTCCAGGGGGAGGTTAACATAGTATTAAGTAGCACAACCCCTCATTCCCACAGCCACCCACTTCTTACATCATTCTTAATATATATCAGGGTTCAATAGCTAAATCTGACTGATGTACAAAGAAAACCTGAAGGATGGTACAGGAAAGGCTGGACTCTCTGAACTACAAGATGAGCTCACTGTGCTCTCAAATTGATTTTTTATCATGGAGTCACAGAGAGATGCGGCCCTTTGGCCCATTAAGTCCATACTGACCACTGGGCATCCTTTTGAACACTAATTCTATCCAAACCCATTTTATTTTCCCAACACTATCATCATCTCCACCCAGATTCTACCATTCATTTATGCGCTTGGGGCAATTTATTACTTTAAGCATTTAAATAACGTATTGGATGTGCTTTTAATTTGTTTTAACTTGTTTTGGTTGCACTGATCAGGAGTAGCTCTCCTAATTTCGTTGTATCTCAAAGTACAATGACAATAAAGGCTTATGGTTGTTATTATTATTATTAACAGCTGCTCATTAATATATCTACCCGTACAAACAAGGAATTGCAGATGCTGGTTTACACAAAAGGACACAAAGTGCTGGAGTAACTCAGCAGGTCAGGCAGCATCTCTGGAGAACATGGATGGGTGACGCTTCATGTCAGGACCCTTATTCAGTCTGAAGCAGGGTCCTGACCCAAAATGTCACCTACCTCCAGAGATGCTGCCTGACCTGCTGAATTAATCCAGCACGGTCTTTTTTTTAAAAAACAATATAACTGTATGGCCACAAGAACAGGCTGGCTATTCTGCAGCGGTTAAGCCAGTTTCTGATTCCCCATTTACAAGGTATCAGTCTGTATGGTGACAGAATGCTATCCACTTGCCTAAAGAGAGAAGGGTGTTTTATTGTCACACTGTATGTCCCAGATAGAACAATGACATTCTTACTTGCAGCAGCACACAGAATGTGTAAACATAATACTCTGTAAATAGCATAATAAACAAGGAGACAAAGTTCAATATATATATATATATAAACAAACAAACAATAATAGTTTCAGTGATAGTACAAAAAGACAAAACCAATGCCCCCAAGTCTATGTAGTTCAGAGCTTATTTGGAGGTTGTCGTATTTAATAGTCTGATGGCTGTAGAGAAGAAGCTGTTCCTGAAACTGGTACTGGACCCCAAGAAAGGGAGTTTGTGGAGTGCCTCCGAGATAGATTCTTTGAGCAGTTTGTACTGGGGCCTACCAGGGAGAAGGCAATGCTGGAGTTAGTGTTGTGTAATGAACCAGATTTGATAAAGGGAACTCAAGGTAAAGGAGCCATTAGGAGGTAGTGACCATAATATGATGTTTTAAGCCCTCCATAACCTGGCCCCATCCTACCTGACCGACCTCCTCCACAGGCACACTCCCACCTGCACCCTCCGCTCTGCTGCTGCCAATCTCCTATCCCCCCACATCCGGACCAAACTCAGATCCTGGGGGGACAGGGCTTTCTCCATCGCTGCTCCCACCCTATGGAACTCACTACCCCAAACCGTTAGAGACTCCTCCACACTCACCACATTCAAAACATCGCTGAAGTCTCACCTGTTCAGTACTGCCTTCAACCACTGAAGGTCACCTCACCTTCTGTCTCCTTTCTCTGTTCATTTACTTATTTACTTATTTATCTATTTATTCATTTCCCTATGTTCTCTAAATCTCTGTAAAGCGTCTTTGAGTATATGAAAAGCGCTATATAAATAAAATGCATTATTATTATTATTATAATCTACAATTTGAGAGGGAGAAGGGAAAATTCGTAGTGTCAGTATTACAGTTGAGCAAAGGGGACTATGGAGGCATGTGGGAGCAGCTGTCCAAAGTTGAGTGGACAGGGATGACAGTGGTACAACAATGGCAGGTACAGTGCATTCAGAAAGTATTCAGACACTTCACTTTTTCCACATTTTGTTACATTACAGCCTTATTTTAAAATGGATTAAATTCATTTTCTTTATCATCAATCTACACACAATACCCCATAATAAAAAAGCAAAAACAGGAATTTAGAAATTTTTGCAAAGTAATTAAAAATAAATAACTGAAATATCATATTTACATAAGTATTCAGTCCCTTTACTCAGTACTTTGTTGAGGGATCTTTGGCAGCGATTACAGCCTGAAGTCTTCTTGGGTATGACTCTACAAGCTTGGCACACCTGTATTTGGGTAATTTCTCCCATTCTTCTCTGCAGATCCTCTCAAGCTCTGTCAGGTTGGATGGGGAGCATCGATGCACAGCTATTTTCAGGACCCTGCAGAGATGTTCGATCGGGTTCAAGTCCAGGCTCTGGCTGGGTCACTCAAGGACATTCACAGACTTGTCACAAAGCTACTCCTGCATTGCCTTGGCTGTGTGCTTAGGGTCATTGTCCTGTTGAAAGGTGAACCTCCGCCCCAGTTTGAGGTCCAGAATGCTCTGGAGCAGGTTTTTATCAAGGATCTCTCTGTACTTGGCTCCATTGATTTTTCCCTCAATCCTGACTAATCTGCCAGTTCCTGCTGCTGAAATACATCCCCACAGCATGCTGCTGCCACCACCATGCTTCACCGTAAGTATGGTCTTGGCCAGGTGATGAGCGGTGCCTGGTTTCCTCCAGATGTGACGCTTGGCATTCAGGCCAAAAAGTTTAATCTTGGTTTCATCAGACCAGAGAATCTTGTTTCTCATGGTCTGAGTCCTTTAGATGCCTTTTGACAAACTCCAAGCAGGCTGTCATGTGCCTTTTACTGAGGAGTGGCTTCCGGCTGGCCACTCTACCATAAAGGCCTGATTGGTGGAGTGCTGCAGATATAGTTGTCCTTCTGGAAGGTTCTCCCATCTTCACAGAGGAACTCTGGAGCTCTGTCAGAGTGACCATCGGGTTCTTGGTCACCTCCCTGACCAAGGCTCTTCTCCTCTGATTGCTCAGTTTGGCCGTGCGGCCAGCTCTAATAAAGAGTCCTGGTGGTTCCAAAGTTCTTCCATTTAAGAATGATGGAGGCCACTGTGATCTTCGGGACCTGCAATGCTGCAGAAATTGTTTTATACCCTTACCCGGATCTGTGTCTCGACACAAACCTGTCTCGGAGGTCTACGGACAATTCCTTCATCTTCATGGCTTGGTTTTTGCTCTGACATGCACTGTCAACTGTGGGACCTTATATAGACAGGTGTGTGCCTTTCCAAATCATGTCCAATCAATTTAATTTACCACTGGTGGACTCCAATCAAGTTGTAGAAACAGCTCAAGGATAATCAATGGAAACAGGATGAACCTAAACTCAATTTTGAGTGTCATAGCAAAGGGTCTGAATACTTACGTAAATGTGATATTTCAGTTATTTCTTTTTAATTACTTTGCAAAAATTTCTAATCACCAGTGTTTGCTTCTTCATTCTGGGGTATTGTGTGTAGATTGATGATAAAAAAAAAAGAATTTAATCCATTTTAAAATAAGGCTGTAATGTTATAAAATGTGGAAAAAGTGAATACTTTCTGAATGCACTGTATTTCTGAGAATAATACAGAAGGTGTAGGATCAGTTCATACCAAAGAGGAAGAAAGATTCTAAGGGGAGTAAGAGTCGAGCGTGGCTGACAAGGGAAGTCAAGGACAGTATAAAAATAAAAAAGAAGTGTAACATAGCAAAGATGAGCAGGAAGCCAGAGGATTGGGACACTTTTAAAGAGCAACAGAAGATAACTCAAAAGGCAATACAATAGACAATAGACAATAGGTACAGGAGTAGGCCATTCGGCCCTTCTAGCCAGCACCACCATTCAATGTGATCATGGCTGATCATTCTCAATCAGTACCCCGTTCCTGCCTTCTCCCCATACCCCCTGACTCCGCTATCCTTAAGAGCTCTATCTAGCTCTCTCTTGAATGCATTCAGAGAATTGGCCTCCACTGCCTTCTGAGGCAGAGAATTCCACAGATTCACAACTCTCTGACTGAAAACGTTTTTCCTCATCTCAGTTCTAAATGGCCTACCCCTTATTCTTAAACTGTGCCCCCTTGTTCTGGACTCCCCCAACATTGGGAACATGTTTCCTGCCTCTAACGTGTCCAACCCCTTAATAATCTTATACGTTTCTTATCTTATACGTTTCGATAATATCTCCTCTCATCCTTCTAAATTCCAGTGTATGGAAACAGGCTCTTCGGCTCACCGGGTGCATGCCAGCCAGCGATACCCACGCACCAATTTACTATTTTTTCCATTGACAATAACCCTACATACCTGTACGTCTTTGGCGTGTGGGAGGAAACCGGAGCACCCTTGTTCTGGACTCCCCAAACATTGGGAACATGTTTCCTGCCTCTAACGTGTCCAACCCGCTAAATAATCTTATACGTTTCAATAAGATCCCCTCTCATCCTTCTAAATTCCAGTGTATACAGGGAGAAAAGATAAGCTAGCCAAGAATATAAAGGATGATAGTAAAAGCTATGTATGTGAAAAAGTTCAAGAGAGTCCTCTCTGACATATCGAATCTCCGCATTCTTCTCAAGAAAGTACACCGCGGTCAGGATGATGGAGGTGAATTCCCTTGGGAGGTAGAAGGGGCGGCACTTCACCGTCAGGTTTAACAGGTGCGGCGAACAGGGGTTAGACAGGACTGCCACATCTGAACACCACAAAGAGTTGACAATGAGGCAGACCCACCGCCTCCCCCTTTCCCCGATGCCTGCGTTCTGTCCATGCGATGGATGGCTAAGTCTGGGGAGCTGGGGATGAGCCATGTCTCTGTGAAACAGAGCACACAGCATTCCCTCATCTCCCTTTGAAAAAGCAGCCTTGCCCTTAAGTCCACTTTATTTTCAAGTGACTGAACATTGGCCAGTAAAATGGTAGAGAGCGGGTCATATCCCCCGAATAATATCCAAGAAGACTCATGATATTTGGCAATATTAAGTTTACCATACTGAATATTGGTGCACCATCCACCATCCTCTTGAACCTCTGGCACACAGTGGCCAAAGTGTATACCATGGACAGAATGCCCCGAGGCCACACAGCATACTGTAACAGAGTTCTGAAACAGAGCTTCAGAAACTGAAACAGAGCTTCCCAATCCATGACCCTCACTGAGTGGTAGGACTGGTAGCAGGAACATGAGAATGTGGTTTAGTTTATTTTATTTTACAGATACAGCATTGAAACCGGCCTTTCGACCCACCGAGTCCACGCCGACCAGCGATCTCCCCACACTCACACTGTCCTACACACGCGAGGGATAATTTACATTTATAGCAAACCAATCAACCTACAAACCTGTACATCTTTGGAGTGTGGGAGGAAACCGAAGATCTCAAATTCCTTGTATGTTTACGTACTTGGCTAATAAATTAATCACAATACAATCTCGGAAAAAGCCCACGTGGTCACGGGTAAACGTACAAACTTCATATAGACAGCACCCATTGTCAGGATCGAGCCCAGGTCTCTGGCGCTGTAAGGCAGCAACTCTAACACTGCACCACCTTGTGCTGCCCGCCGACAGTTACCGACACATGCCTTTGGACATCCCATTATTCCTTCATTACTGCTCCCAAATATGGGAGTTCCATTTCCAACCGAAACTTCGCGATTGACTGACTTAACAGAGAATCAAGGAGTGCCCAAATTCTCCAACTCAATTTAAGAATGGCAATAAATGCTGGCCTTGTAAATGAGGGGGCATATACCATCAAATATGTTTGGTATTTTGTGGTAAATAAGCTGTCTTGTAAGAGAAAGACAGCACATTTACTACAGAATACCAAAATGTTTGATGAAACATGCCCTCAATTACAATGCCAGCATTTATTGCTATTCCTAATTGGCTTGGAGAATTTGGACATTTAGAATAGGGGTTTTAGAAAATACCATTTAAATTTAGAAAGTTTAGAATATGTGAAGAATTCATCTTAAAAGCTAACCAATATCCATCTACTGTTACACTCACTTACGCAAGATATTCCATATAAAAGAATCACAACTTTAATGTTCCGCAAGTTAATTGGTTTAAAACTGTAAAAATAAACATTGTTGATCCAGAGATATTTTACGGAGAGTGTAGTTCACAAACACTGGCTCTATCATCCTTGTGCTTACTTTAAAGAACCATAATGGAGTTGTTGACTAACCATAGCAATCAGTCATTATCAATCAGTCCAGAAGAGTACCAGACATCAGAAACACCAGTAGATGAGGGTGCTGGGAGCACAAGTCTAAACCCAGTGTTTTCCTCACAAACCTGTTCCACTCACCATATCATGAGGACATAATTGAACTCACAATAGACACAAAATGCGGGACAGGCAGCACCTCTGGAGAGAAGGAATGAGTGACGTTTCGGGTCGAGATCTTTCTTCTAGACCCGAAACATCATCCTTCTCGCCAGAGATGCTGCCTGTTACTCCTGTAAATGCTGAGTTACTCCAGCATTTAGTGTCAATCTTCATTTTAAACCAGCATCTGCAGTTTCTTCCAACATAATGAACACCCAATAAAGCAACCACCTGGGGCGGTACAGTGACACCGCAGTAGAGTTGCTGCCTTACAGCACCAGAGACCTGGGTTGAATCCAGACTACGGGTGCATGTCTGTATGGAGTTTGTATGTTCTACCCTGAGAGATAACTTTTTCACACGAAGGGTGGTGGATGTATGGAATGAGCTGCCAGATGAGGTAGTTGAAGCAGGTACTATCACAATGTTTAAGAAACATCCAGACAGGTACCTGGATAGGACAGGTTTAGAGGGATTTGGGTCAAATGCAGGCAGGTGAGACTAGTGTAGAAGGGACATGTTGGTCGGTGTGGGCAACTTGGGCTGAAGGGCCTGTTTCCATGCTGTATGACTATGACTATGAAATATAGAATAGTTCAGCACAGAAACAGACCCTTTGGCTTGTGCAAACTCCACACAGGCCGTGGTCGAGGCTCTGCTTGTCATGCCACTGCGCCATTCAACAGTTCAACAGTTCAACAGTTCAACAGAGCTTTATTTGTCATTCGGTACCGAGGTACCGAACGAAACTACATAGCAGTCATACACAAAAAAGAACACAAGACACATAACCCCAACACAAACGTCCATCACAGTGACTCCAAACACCCCCTCACTGTGATGGAGGCAACAAAACTTCCACTCTCTTCCCCATGCCCACGGACAGACAGCTCGTCCCCGACCGACCCGCACAGTCCCCGCAAGGGGATGGAAGTCCCCACGGCCGAGCCACACTGGGCGCTGAAACGTCTCGCGGCCGACCGGGCGATGGAAGGCCCCGCGACCGAGCCTTGCGCAGCTAAGTCCCGCGGCCGAGCCACACCGGGCGATGGAACGCCCCGCGGCCAAGCCGCACCGGGCGATGTTAAGCCCAGCGGCCAAGCCGCACCAGCGATGTAAAGTCCCGCGGCCGAGCCGCACCGGGCGATGTAAAGTCCCGCGGCCGAGTCGCACCGGGCGATGAAAAGTTCCGCGGCCGAGCCGCTCCAGCGATGAAAAGTCCAGCGGCCGAGCCGCACCGGGCGATGTAAAGTCCCGCGGCCGAGCCGCACCGGGCGATGTAAAGTCCCGCGGCCGAGCCGTGCGCAGCTAAGTACCGCGGCCGAGCCGCACCGGGCGATGTAAAGTCCCGCGGCCGAGCCGTGCGCAGCTAAGTACCGCGGCCGAGCCACACCGGGCGATGTTAGGCCCCGCGGCCGAGCCGCACCAGCGATGTAAAGTCCCGCGGCCGAGCCACACCGGGTGATGTAAAGTCCCATGGCTGAGCCGTGCGCAGCTAAGTCCCGTGGCCGAGCCGCACCAGCGATGAAAAGCCCCGCAGTCGAGCCGCACCGGGCGATGTTAGGCCCCGCGGCCGAGCCGCACCCCGCGCCATGAGGGAGAGACCTAAAAGAGAAAGGTTTCCCCCACCCCCCCCACCCACACCCACACCACCACCCCCCACACATACACAACCAAAAAAAAAAAAAAACCATCCCAACACCGACACACAAAAAAAAAAAGGAAAAAAAGACGAACAGACTGCTAGCGAGCCGCAGCCGTTAGGCGCCGCCACTTCCGCTTCCAAAGTAGAATCGATAGTAAAGGCAGACACAAGGAACTCTAGATGCTAAAATCTTGCATAGTACATAAAATGCTGGAGTAACTCAACAGGTCAGGCAGCATCTCTGGAGGACATGGATAGGTGACATTTCGGGTCAGGACATGCACAGGTAATGTTCTTAGTCATCTGAAGAAGAGTCCCACCATGAAACGTCTCCTGTCCCTCCCCTCCAGCACTTTGTGTTCTTCAATAGTAAACCAAATACATTAGAGTCAAAGGGACACAAAAGTGCTGGAGTAACTCAGTTGGTCAGGTAGCATCTCTGGAGAACATGAATAGGTGACATTTGTTTTTTTTTTTGTTTTTTTTAATTTATTTATTTTTAAAGCATATGTACAAATAATAATAAACGACAAACTGGTTATAGAATTGTTACATAGCTTCAATTTTTAAATTTTGTAAGAAAAAATAAAGATGAAAAGAGATTGAAAAAAATGACTATAAACTAATAGAGAGAAAGCAAAGAAAAAAGAGAATTACAAATATAAAGATTATGGGGATAGATCCGGGAGATGATGAGTATAGTTGTACATCCAACCCTAAACTCAAGTTTTAACTTTAGTTTTAAATTTTAGTTTTGTGTCAAACCCATTTACTTTTTTAAAAATTCAATAAATGGAGACCATATTTTAAAAAATAGATCTGGTTTGTCAATTAAGGCAAACCTTATTTTTTCCAAATGCAAGGTCTCGGTCATTTCCGTAATCCACATTTTAATTGTGGGGGTTACTGGTTTTTTCCAAAATTTAAGTATTATGAATAGGTGACATTTCAGGTTGAGATCCTTCTTCAGATGACCGAAAACATTGCCTTCAGTCTGAGGAACGGTCTCAACCTGAAACGTCACCTATCCTTGTAATCTAGAGATGCTGCCTGGCCTGCTGAGATACACCAGCACTTTGTACCCTTTTGTATATTAATCAGTATCTGCGGTTCCTTGTTTCTATACTTTAGGGTCAAGACAGCATATGTATCACACTCCATCACCACGAGCATGGCTGTGGCAGTAAGAACTACAGGGCAAGTAAGATTAGCTGAGTGTTATTTCTTACTCACCTTGTTTCAACACTCGCATGTTATGTTGAGGTGAGACAAACCAGATATGTCGGAGAATCCTCCTCCGCTTCTCCTTTCAGATGCCGGCCAACCCGTTGCACATTTCCTGCATTCTCAGCAACAAAGTATCATTGATAATATCATAACAGACAAGTGTTCATCACCAATAACCTTTAAATTGGCCCATCTATAATAAATTTCCCTTTGGTAAATGGCTCTGATGAACACCTTTTACAGTAAAGGATGATTAATGCATGAGTGTCATTAGGCCTGGAGCCCACTTTTATTAGCAAAAAGAAATTTATGCAGACTAAAATATTCAAGCAATGATTCATATCAATTTTGAATTTCATTCTCGAAACTTGTGAGAATCGCTTTCTTATTTTAACTACAAAGATCTGAAACTCTTGGGTTCCCTCCCTTTCCAGCGGCCCTCGTTCTGTTACATGGGGTAAAAAACAGTGGCACAATCCTTTACTGTAAAAAGCTGCCTTGCAGTGCCTGAGACCCAGGTTCGATCCAGACCACGCAGTCACAGGGAGAACGGACAAACTCCATACAGACAGAACCCATCATCAGGATCTAACCTAGGTCTCTGTAAGGCAGCAACTCCACCTCTGTGCCACTGTGCCACCATTTAAAAAAATAATTAATGATTAAAGATTCACAGATCTAGAATATTGAACTTCAGCCCAATTATAGGGGTCACCAACAGTATCAGAAACAAACCCAAGCTGGGTTTGAAGGGTTCAGCATGGTCAATCTCAGTGCAAATTCTCTGTTGTTTCTGCTCCTGGAATGACTGAACAAATCCCTTGCCACACTCTTCTAGGTTGTAAGGAAATATGAAAAAAATACTTTGATACTACTCAAGGCCATAAAGTCCGGGGAACTTAGTGGAGAGTCCCACTGCTATATCTGTGCATAGAATCCATGGCAATAATAAATGAGTCTAATCTGCATGATGACATTCAATTGATAATTCTGCAGAGTACATGCAATATGAAGTTCCAGAGATTTTTAACAAATAGGGCAACTTTTCAAGTGCTGATGTGACTTGTGCACCTCCTCTCGTTGGACATCCTCGGTCTATCTTTTATCAGACTTTACTGGACTTTATCTTGCATTAAACACTATTCCCTTTATCTTGCATCTGTACACTGTGGATGGCTTGATTGTAATCATGTATAGTCATTTCGCTGAATGGTTAGCACACAACAAAAAGGCTTTTCACTGTACCTCGGTACACATGACATAAACAAAACTGAATTAAAAAGAAACGTTAACAACACCTCTCACTTCCATAATATTATGGAGGAAAGGTCCTAGATGCAGCACAGAAGCATTATGAAACAAAATCTGATGCTGAGCCATATGGAAAATAGAACAGTACAGCTCATGAACAGGCCCTTTGGCCTACTATGTCTCTGATGAACATAATGCCAAGATAAAACTAATCTCATCTGCCTGCACATGATCTATATCTCTCCATTCACTGCCAATACAGCCAGATGACTAAAAACATAGCCAGAAAGAAAAGTTTGATGGAGCATCTTATAGTTCAGAAGTGAATATGGAACACACAAAGATTTAGGTGAGGCTTCCAGAGCTTGGGGATTTAGTAGCTAAAAACACAGCTGTCATTCATACCGCAATTAAAACAGTAAATAATTATCAACAACATTAACTCTCAAATAAATGTTAATTAAAGACTATAAATAAAAACACGGCTTAAAATTTGACAGTGTAAAAGACGTTTTGTGGATGAGTGTAGTTGAAAGATCCTCATTTTGTTGAAGAACATGAACAGTTTTGTGGACAGGGATTTATTACTTTAAATATCTGATGGCCAGATATAGAGGATCGAAGAGAATGATGCCTAATATAGATGGATAAGTAACCCACTGATATCCAAGATCTTGCAGTCTTTTAAGAAGGAAGATATACATACAACTTCTTTTATAAAATCAGGACGTTTCTTTTTAAGACATTGGAGCTTGATAGGTTCTTAATTAGTACAGGTTCTGGGGTGATGAGAAGAAGGCAGGAGAATGGGGTTGAGAAGGAAAGATAGATTAGCGATGATGGAATGGCAGAGTAGGCTTTATGGGCTGAATGACCTAATTCTGCTCCTACAACTTATGAAAATCAGTCTGAGTGCAACTCACAGGTGTCTCTGGACAAAAATAAAGAGTGAACTCTCGGTCAAGATTTTTATAGAATAGTATCATCGAATTACACATCACAGAAGGTTTCCACTCACTTTCAGTGTTTCCTCAATTCTCAGTGAAATTAGGGGTCAAACCTTATGAACTTTCTGAGTCACGTACCTGATGTCAACCTGCAATTGTTTTCTGGAGTATTGGTGGGCCAAATTTAGAGCAACCCATTGTGTAAGGGGGTCAACAGCTGTAAGCAACCCTGGAGAATAATCAGAAGAATGGTAGATAGTTCACTGGGCAGTTATATTAATTTGTTGTGGAAATATCCGAGACGGATGGAAAAGAAGACTGTTTCACTGATGGTCAAAATTAATCCAATTGGCCAACTAAAGTTTTCTTTTTCCAATTGGCTGTGAGAAAGCAGTCTTGTCGGGTGGATGGACCAGTAGAGAGAGCATTGATTTGATGAGGCAATGGGTGATTTATGGTTGGAGATTATCTGAGGGTATCTCAGGAAAACATGCAACCAGAGTTGGCAAAACTAAGCCGAACAGTCCCTTTGATGTGGCATCGGAAATAAATGGAAGCTGGATATGCACTGACGGAGATTAGCTTTCAGTTCTTTTACCAACAGTAGACAATATATCACTGCAGTTCATGTAAGAAACACATGGTTGCAGACTCGGCTGCCAAAGTGGTGGCACCTCCAGATGCAGCTGAAAGAAAACAAACAGATTCTCTCCAATATAATCCACTTTGTTTGGAAAAATTGTGGACCACATGACCAGTGAGCCTTTTCTCACTCTTCAGTAAGATCCTCCATCTCATTCACTTTCCCAATCTCAAGATCATTTCCCCACTGTAATATATTCCAGGGCAACATCCCACTTATGTGCACAATATGGTTACTCAGTGAAAACCACAGAGAACATTAGTTTACTCCTCCAATTACAAGAGGGTGATATTACACTTATCCATTTAAATGTTTCCATGCATCCTAAGAAACTATTGATATCATTTGGAAACATACTCAACAACAACATCCACAGACATCTGAGATGGAGAGTTGGAAGCATTCACCACTACTTGACTAAAGACATTGCTCATCTTAATCCAAAAAGTCTGACCCCTTCTCCCATGACGATGACCCCTAGTTCTTCTCAGGACTGCAGCTTTCCATCATCCACTGTGACAATCCCTCTAAGACATTTGTTTTAATAAGGGCATAAGACATCGGAGTAGAATTAGGCCACTCTGGCACTCATTTGGAAGCAGGGAGTGTGAACACAAATGTATAAGCATCTTTGAAATCACTGTCACATTTTGCTTTTCTCTGTGATCATAGTCAAAATAATAATTAATTTACTTTGGATCTGACACGATGAACAAGAGGCAAATGTGTTGCACAAAGTGTTAGAAGAGGAAATTCATTTGCATTTTAGTCACCAGAAGTGGGAAAGCCTACCTCAGATTCTGAAAGTTCAGTCAGTAAACACGACGTTAGAATTCACTGACAGTAAATGACTTGCTCCATTTCCGTGTTGACAAACCATGGAAAATGCGTTTCTGGGCTAACTAACATTTTGCCGTAAATTTCTTTTGAGACGATTAAATACAGTCTAGAGCTAACCATTTATCATGGGTGAATTCACTGGTCCTATATTTGGATTAGGCAGAGTAACATAGAACACCATTATATTCAGAAGGGCGATTCAGCTGAGTATCATTGCATACTAATCTTGCCTGTGAATGCAAAGTTTATGGGTTCAAGTACTCCTGCAGATATTTGAACACAAATATCTAGACTGACACTCAAGGCAAGGCAAGGCTGTCTGAGTGATTTAGTTTAGTTTAGTTTAGTTTCGAGAGACAGCGCAGAAACAGGCCCTTCGGCCTACCAAGTCTACACTGACCAGTGATCACCTCATACACAAGCACTATCTACACACGAGAGAACATTTACAATTTTGCCAAAGCCAATTAACCTACAAACCTGTACATCTTTGGAATGTGGGAGGAAACCGGAGCACCCAGAGAAAACCCACGCAGTTACAGGGAGAACATACAAACTCCGTACGACAACTCCCCTTGTCAGGATCGAACCAGGGTCTCTGGTGCTGTAAGGCAACAAATCTACCACTGCGCCACCGTGCTGCCCCTTTGCGTGCTGCAGTGCTTCTGAATAAGAATTCACTGCTCTCTCTGATGGAAATGTCATTTCAAAATGCCTGGTCAATATCTTTTGCTCAGTACAACTGAAAAAATCAACAAATGATCTGGTCATTATCAGATTGTTGTTCTGTGGGAGCTTGTTGCCTGCGAATCTTTGCAGTGCTTCTTATATTTTGACAGTGAATACTCTTTGAAAGTGTTTTAGTGACTGTTATGAGCATTGGGTGATGAACAGGTTGGCCAGGGATTCTGTGATGGCAATATACTTTGCTTAGGCTTTTGTAAAGCTGGAGTAAGATGCAGCAATGTGTCTAGTGTAGATGAATGCACTCATGCCAAACTCAGACGTGGTCTAAAAACACTGACCAAAAGTAATCTGGGGAATCTGTCATTTGGTTTTGTACTGAATAATTGATTGGGAGTAGCCCTTCAATGGAATACTGATTTGCAATGTTACCCTGAACTTTGAACAAAACTGTACCATGGAATCTTATTATACATTAGTCAGTGGCTTTATGTGATGGTACGTGCCAACTTACTGGCACCTCTATAAAGTTAAAAACTAGATTTTTAAATGTTTGACTTGTGTTGATTTTACACATTTCAGTTATTAGTTTATTAAATTAGAAGTTGATTGGTCACAAAAATCAATGCAGAAAAGGGGGTGTATTGATGGGAAAAAAATTGTTGATAAATGAAGAAAAAAATAAGCAAAGTAACTCAGCGGGTCAGGCAGCATCTCTGGAAAATATGGAAATATGACGTTTCGGGTCAGGACCCTTCTTCAGACTTCTGCCACCTATCCATGTCCTCCAGAGATGCTGCCTGACCTGCTGAGTTACTCCTGCACTTTGTGTGTTTTTTCTTGGTAAACCATCATCTGCAGTTCCTTTCACTTCTTGTTGATAAACGTAGTTTAATTTTTAATTGACATGCATCTTTTTGCCTACATATAAAGCACTGATATTATTTGTTTCCATGAATTTAATCCAACCTATAAGCTTATTTCAGGGCTGATCAAGTCAACCCAGTGAGAAATAATTCAAAGGCAGAATTGGGAAAGAAAACATCTTTAATTTTATTTAGAAATTTCAGCAAAATAAAATAAATGTATTGCCATTCTATCAGTCTGAAGTTTTGCCAGTGAAAATGTTATTTTTATTTCAACTGATATTTTTCCACATCAAAGTTACAACATATAATTATAATAACCAGTTTCTGTGACTGCAGTAATATTTGGCATGCCTCAGTATCCTAACAATGGTTCACAATAGTTCACTTTAGGTCAATGAAGAAGCCACATCATTCATCTCCAATAAACTTCATGTGAAACAGATGCATTTCAATGGAAATATTTTAAAGTAGATTTAAGAATAATCAAGATCGGAAATATAACTTTGGAACAGGACAATACTGTTGATTGAAAATACTTTTGCATCGCCTCACCGAGTCAGTGGAAAGTTGTGGTTTGAATGAAGTTTGTTTTATAAAATGGAGGTTTTTTCTGATCTTATTGGTTCAGAACATGTCCCATGAAACTCAAATTCCCTACAGCAACAGGACAAGACAATTCAACCCCTCAGTGGTTCATGTCTCTGAGTCAGATAGTTATTGGGTTCATATCCTACTGTGGTGATCTGAAAGCAGATGTTCTAGGCTTATGTTCCATTATCTAGTCACCATTGTAGTACTGTCTGTGAGATCTAGAATGTGCTGGAACATAGAAAAGTACAACATAAGAACAGCCATGATGTCCACACCGAACATGATGCCAAGACAAAACATTTTCTTCTACCATGTCCCTCCATTCCTTGCATTTTCATATGTCTATCTAAAACCCACTCTCACATCTTTGTTTAAAGCACTGAGTGTCCAGCTACAGTGCAATGAAAGGCTGCAGGATGCAAGATTTGAAGAGAAAGAGAGAAGATGACCATGGTGTTCTGAGCAATACTTAAAAACTCGTCAACATTCCCCAGAGTTGCGGAGTCAAGAAACAGAGGACATAAGTTTAAGATGAGAGGGGAAAGATTTAATAGGGGCCAGAGGGGCAACCTTTTCACACAGAGGGTGGTAAGTACATGGAACAAACTGCCAGAGGAGGTGGTTGAGGCAGAAACCATTAAAATATTTTTAAGATATTTGGGCATGGGTTGGAAAGGTTTAGGTGGATATGGGCCAAACGCAGGCAGATGGGACTAGTGTAGATTGGGCATCTTGGTCAGCATGGGCAAGTCGGGCCGAAACCCAGACCTCTGGCGCTGTGAGGCAGCATAAGCATACTTTATTGGCTGTGAACTGTATTGAATGTCCTAAAAAAGGAAGGCTTTATATTTTTAAATCTGTGGCATTTATTTAAAAGATTGTTTATTTGTCATCAGGAATATATTTGGGTTTTCCTTACTTGGATACTCATGAGCTGATGTCCAGCATTGATGTGGGCAAACTTGGACTGTTTTCCCTGGAACACGTTGAGGGGGGAACCTGATAGAAGTACAGAAAATTATGAGAGGCATGGACAGAGTAGACAGCAGGAATTTTTATTCCCAGGGTGGAAATGTCAAAGACGAGGAGACACAGGTTTAAAGTGAAAGGGGAAATTTTTTAAGATGTGTGAGGCAAGTGTTTTATACAAAAGGTGGTGGGTGCCTGGAGCACGCTGCCAGGGGTGGCAGTGGAGGCAGGTACGATAGTGGCGTGTAAGAGGCTTTTACATAAGCATGTGCAGGAAAGGGTATGAATGTGCCCATAGGCATGTGCAGGAATAGGAGATTAGCTTGGCATTATGTTCGGCACAGACATTGTGGGTTGTAGGGCCAGTTCCTGTGCTGTACGTTTTGATGTTCTATGCTCTAAATACCAGCAGGTCATTTTCATGCAGGCTGCATTCCACCAGCAATATCTAGGTTAGAGTTTTAATTTTTAAACCGCATTGAGAGATAATGAATGATGACCTGTAGCTCAGCACAGAGGTAAGCATGCAAATACATTTTATGTACAAAAATGCAAAGCCTATCTATATTCCATCGGAGAAGATATTACACGTGGGATTTCTGCCACATAAACCAGTGGAAAGATTTATTTCAGGAGGAAGTGTATTTCAATGCAATGAAGTATTTAAGGGGAAGCAAGATAAGAACGTAAGAATGAAATGAAAGTCAATGAGAAGAGCAAAAAGTCGAGGAAGGGAGTAGATTCGTACGGATGTGGAGGCTTTGGAGAGGGTGTAGAAGGGGTTTACGAGAACACTGCATGTATTAGCGTGGCCCAGTTGCGCAGCGGTAGAGTTGCTGCCTTATAGCGCCAGAGACCCGGGTTCGATCCTCACGACAGGTTCTGTCGAGGCAGAGTTTGTATGTTCTCCTTGTGACAGCCTGGGTTTTCTCCCACATTCCATAAACGTAAGGGTTTTAATCGTAGAATAATTGGCTTCTGTAAATTGTTCCCAATCTGAAGGATAGAACAAGCATATGGGGACCACTGGTTGGCATGGACTCGGTGGGCTGAAGGGCGTGTTTCCACGTTGTATCTCTAACTAAAACTAAAAACTAGAGAGTATTAGTCATAGGAGAGATTTGACAAACTAAGATTGTTTTCTCTAGAGCGTCAGACATTGAGGGGAGACCTGATAGAAGTATATAGAATTATAGAAGACATTGATAGGTTAGACAGTTAGAACCTTCTTCCCCGGGTTAGAAATATGAAATACTTGAGGGCATAATTATAAGGTAGGTGGGGAATAGTTTTGAGGAGACCTGCAAGGCAAGTTTTTTTAGACAGAAAGGGATGGGTGCCTGGAATATGCTGCCAGGGGTGGTTGGTGGTGGAGGCAGATAAGATGGTGGCATTTAAGAGACTTTCAGACAGGCACATGGTTATGCAGGGAATGGAAGGGTATGGATCATATGTAGGCAGAGGAGAGTAATTTAACTTGCCATCATGTTCAGCACAGATATTGTGGGCTGAAGGGCCTGTTCCTGTGCTGTTCTGTTCTATGTTTTATGTTACGAATACTAACATAGAGAAATTTGGAATAGGCGACCGATGTGCGGTAGATTTTACAAATAATACATATGAATATATATCTCCATGGATAAATAAACATCCATTTAGATCTGCAACAATGGATCCACTGAGAACATAAAAAATAGAACCAAGGTTCAATCACAAGACTCTTTGAGAACTGCACACCATGCAATAAAATCACAGGTCGGGACCTTTCTTCAGACAGTCTGCACATCTGACTGTCTGAAGACGTCTTCAGCAGTCTGAAGGGTTCCGCCTCATCAACTATTCCTTTTCTCCAGAGATGCTGCTTGAAACCGCTGAGTTACTATAGCACTTTGTGTCTACCTTTGGTATAAACCAACGTCTGCAGTTCCTTCCTACAAATGCAATAAAATCATGGCTGGCTCTCCTGCTCTATTAGCATATATTTAATTATTTGAGTATCTAAAAATGTATAGATCCGTCATAGATCAATTCATTAAAACAACATCCACAATCCACCGGAGTAGATAATTCCAAATATTTCTAACCCTGCAATGAGAAAACTTGTCCTCAGTCTCAACTTTGAAATGGCCGTCCCTTTTCCTAAGCCTGTGCCCCCAGTTCTAGATCTAGAGAGAGAAAAGAGCGGCAGTTAGCGCAGCAGTAGAGTTGCTGCTTCACAGCACCTGAGACCCGTTCAATCCTCAATACGGGTGCCGTCTGTGTGGAGTTTGTACGTTCTCCCTGTGACTGCGTGGGTTTTCTTTCGGTGCTCCGGTTTCCTCCCACATTCCAAAGATGTGCAAATTTGTAAGTTGATTGGCTTCTGTAAAAATTGCCCATAATGTGTAGGACATTGAACTAAAGTATGGGTAATTGATGGGGGACATGGACTCGGTGGGCCGAAGGGCCTCTTTCCATGCTGTATCTCTAAGCTAAACTAAAATAGATTTTTAGCATCTAACCTGGGCCATATTTTTCAGCATCTGTATGTCACCATAAGATTACCTTTTATGCTTCTACGTTTCAATGCGTGTATGCCAAGCATTTACAGCCTGATCTCAACTCTGGAAATAATCAGGTGAATCCTTGCTGCTCTAAATCCAAACTAAGAATTTCATCATAAGGTTTTTCATCGTATGCAATGTAACCAAGGAAAATATAATGGCATGCGTGCAAGCCATGTTCTTCTGTGTCCTTATGCCACCAAATAATTAAATAGAGCGGCTACTTGTAAGATTATGCACGCTCTATCACCAAAGCATGAGTCAATATACCAGGACCGGATAAAGAATGCTGGAAGAACTCAGCAGGTCAAGCAGCATCCGTGGAGGCAAAAGGTGTTGTTCATTACATTGCGGGTTGAGACCCTTTATCAGAGCATATTTACACATTATGCCTCCACAGTTGCTGTTTGGCCTGCTGAGTTTTTCCAGTGTTCTGGTTTTTTTTTAAACATATTCCAGCATCTGTAGTCTCTTTTGTCTTCAGTCTAAAATCCAGGCTGTTAATGCATTTGGTTTGTGGAATTTTCCACTTGTCTGCTTTGTATTCCATTGCCCAAGGAACAATTAGTCATCAGCTTCACATTGCCTCTGTGTTCCTCATTTTCTATTCAAAACCTTCTGGAGTTATTGTTTTAAATATTGAACATTTAGCGTCACAGAGGTTAACTCAGTCACAAAGGAGCAGCAACAGCAGCGCTGAAATGTACTCCAGACTTGATTTATGTGTCTCAAACTGCGCAGTAATTCCACTCTTATATAACGTTGCAATTGCTCGATCCATTTATAAGCAAGCAACGCTTCCTTTGCAAGTACTGCTCCCCAATCAATGTTAAATGTAATAAACAGACACCGACCAATTGAAGGGATCTCTAACTTCTTTTGTTCATTTGTCTCTTCGTTTGTGAACAGTCTCCCCTCCCCCGAGTTATAAAATGTTAGGAACTTGTCTGCAAAACATGGCCAAATCCCTCACTGTGGTGGCAGCTGGTGGAGCTGCTGCCTCACAATGCCGGATATCCAGGTTCGATCCCGACCTCTGGGTATTCCGTTCTCCTCCCACGTCCCAAATACTTGCGGGTTTTTAGGTTAATTGGCCTCTGTAAAATAGCCCCTAGTGTGTAGGGAGTGGATGCGGAAGTGGGATAACGTAGAACTAGTGTGAACGGGTGATCGATGGTCGGCATGGACTCAGTGGACCGAAGAGTCTGTTGCCGTGCTGCATCTCTAAACTAAACTAAACTAAGCACGAGAGTAACTCAGCAGGTTACTCCAGCATGTTCTGTTCTACGCAAGATTCCAGCATCTGTAGTTCCTTGTGTCACCAGATACTTCACTTTAGTACTGAGGGAATGCTGGAATTCTTAGAGAGTTGGCTTCATCCAGATGAGCTACCAAACTGAGACACCTTCAGCAGTCTTAGGGGTATTTCAAAAGATCACTCTACACCTTTGTATTTTTGTGCACATAATAGAAAATTGGGGGCTTACTGCGTTTCAAATGTTGTTATTGTACCTGCCTCAAACTGCCGCCTCCAGCAGCTTGTTCCATATACCCACCACCCTCTGCATGAAGAAGTAGCCCCTAAAGTTCCTATTAAATCTTTCTCCTCTCACTTTAAACCTATGTGCTATGACCTTTGTGTGCACCCTTGCACAGTTCCAGGGGACCTGCAGAATTTCCCCCTGTAATCACTCCAACATGTAGCCATTAACCCACATCAAGAAAAATATTATTTGCTCTGAATCAAATATTGTGGAATATTGCTGTGCAGAAAACAGCCACCGCATTTCCAGTATCAAACCAGTGACTACACTTCAAAGAATACAACAGTAGCCATAAATCATCTAATAATATTCTCATTGAGCCACTGAATTATATGGCATGGAAATTGGTGCTCCAGTAATTGTATCCTTACTGGACATGAGTTGCAAAGACACACTGATTCCATTTTCTAACGCACAACTTATAGCTTTTTGTACATTAGTGTTTTAAGGACTCGTCTAAATACTTCTTAATAATATGAGTGCATCTGGCTCTGCGATGCAGTCATAAAATGCATTCAAGATTTTAACTATCTGTTGGATGAAAAAGTTCTTCCTCAAGTCCCCTTAAAACCTCCTACACAGATTAAACCTATGCCCTCTCGTTATGGACTGTACAGGTAAGAGGAGAATTTCTTTCTATCTGGCCCATCACTAACCCTCATAATTTTGTATCAATTGATTGATTGAAAGATACAACATGGAAACAGGCCCATTGGCACATCAATTCCACGCTGACCATCGATCATCCATTCACACTAGTTCTCTGTTATCCCACTTTTCCAACCAGTTCCTATATACAAGACAATTTACAGTGGCCGAATAACCTGCAAACCCACATACACACACACACCTTTGGAGCGTGGGAGGAAACCGGAGCACCCGCAATCACAGGGAGGACTTGCAAATTCCACACAGACAGCACCCGAGGTCAGGATCGAACCCACGTCTCTGGTGCTGTGGGGCAGCAGCTCTACCAGCTACACCACTGTGCCACCCCGTTGTAATGTTGATTAGATTATCCCTCAGCCTCCTCTGCTCTAAGGGTTGAAATGCTCATTCCACTCAACATCCTGGAGAATCTCCTCTGCATTCTCTCCAGCATCACCACATTCTTCCTATAGTGTGGTGACCAGAACTGCACACAATGCTCCAGCCATGACCTCTCTGAAGTTTATATGGTCGTATTACAACGTCCTTGCTTTTATATTCTGTTTAGGTTTATTATTGTCATGTGCATCAAGGTACTGTGAAAAGCTTTGTTTTGCATGCTATCCAAACAGATCAGATAATAATACACATAAATAAAATCAAGTCAAACTCAAGTACAATAGGTAGAGCAAAGGGAAAGATGCAGAGTGCAGAATATAGTTCTCAGCATTGTAGTGCATCAGTTCCAGACATAGACAGTGGGGGAGAGGTGAATCGGCTAGCTGATGGAAGGACCATTCAGAAGCCTGATCACAGAGGGGAAGAAGATCTTCCTGAGCCTGATGGTGCATGCTTTCAAGCTTCTGTGCCTTCTGCTAGATAGGATCTCGGAGAAGAAGGAATGAATGGGGCAGGACAAATTTTTGGTTGTGTTGGCTGCTTTTCCAAGGCAGCATGAATCTCTATGCCTCGGCTAATGCAGGCAAGTGTTCCACTGGCCTTATCAATCTGCACTGTTGCCTTCAGAGAACCTTGTACATATATTCCACAATCCCTCTGTTCTTGAGTAATTCCTAAGATACGAACATGAACTCTGATGTCATGCCAAGCACAATATAATTGTAAGCAAAATATTTTCAGTCAATGATTAAAAATGTAGATGCGGGTAATCTCTTTCATCTGAGAGAAATTAAGAGCTATGGAAAGACTCCAGCAAGTTTTGTGAATGGGAAAATCATCTCCAGAGATAAGTGTATTCATATTGTGTCAACAAGGATTGCCAAACAAATATTTGACACCAATTCTCATAAGCAGGCCCAGTTTAGGGTTGGATTTAGTTACAGATGTAGGTATTGAGGAACATCTTAGGAGAGAGAGAGAGGTAGAGAGAGTCATAGAGCCACACAGCATGGAACTAGATCCTTCAGTCCAACATATCCATGCTAACCAAGTTGCTTAACTGAGCACATCCCTCGTCTCCCTAGCTGTTATCCCTCCACACCTTTTCTATCCATGTACCTGGCCAGGCATATTTTAAATGCTATAGTTGTACCTGCCTCTATCACTTCCTCTGGCAGCTTGTTCCAAAAGCACCACGTTCTGAGTGAAAATGTTGCCCTTCAGTTCCCTTTTGCATCTTTCCCCTCTCACCTGAAACTTATGCATTCTAGTTTCGGACTCCCCTACGCCCAGATTTTCTCCGGGTGCTCCGGTTTTCTCCCGCATTCCGAAGACATGCTGATTTGGACGTTAATCAGCTTCTGTAAATAAAATGCCCCTAATGTGTCGGATAGGACTAGTGTATGGGTGATCATTGGTTGGCGTGGACGCAATGGGCTGAAGGGCCTGTTTCCACGCTGTATCTGTAAACTAAACTAAACATGACGATAATAAACCAATACTACGTGCATGCCCAATTTTCAGGGAGCAGATCTGTACTGAATATATATACTGTGTCCCATTTGATATGATGTATGCAGTATAACAAGAGTTGGGTTCGGTTTGAAGATGGGAGGTGCCTTCACATCGACTGTGTGGTGGAGTGCTAGAGACAAATGGCAGCTGAAGCCGTGGCTTTCAATGGCACAACGATTGATGACCAGTGGCGAGAATTGAAGTACAGCACTTAGAAGAGAGCAGGACACTCAGAACAAAGTTACATGGACATTACTGACTTATTCATAACTGTGGCCTGGGACCCAGTAGATAAACAGTCTTGTCAAGATGGAAAAGAGTCAGCAATTATCAATAGATGAGAAAGCTAGCAATCAGTCTGAAAAATGGAAGACAACGTTGTTCCATCACATCCACTGCAACACACAGTTGTTTCATCCAGATGATGAACAACTGAGAAGCCTTATGAGTGGGAAGAGCTTGAAATCTAATTGAATAGGGAAAAGAATAATTACCTTTGATAGGGTTAAATAATTCAGTTCCCACGGCGCTCACTCCAAGAGTTAGCCACCCTTTTAGTGCTTCCTGCTCAGTGTTTTAACAACATGAATTATTTTCTGCTTAGGTCCTTGTTATTTATAGAACATACTGATAGAATCACTCTCTACTTTAATGAATTTGCTGAATAAATGTTCAGAATGTACTGCAGAATTCACCAAAATTGGTTTACAGCTTTGATATGTAGAGTGAAGGGAACATCGATGAGGAACAATTAAATAGATTGGGTCTATACGCATTGGTATCTAGAAGATTGCTAAATTACCTTACTGAAATTTGATGGGAATTTTTGAAAGGACTTACACAGAGGGTGGTGGGAACATGGAATGAGCTGCCAGACGAAGTAAATGAGGAAGGTACAATAATAATATTTAAAAGACATTTGAACAGGTACATGGAAAACAAAGGTTTAGAGGGATATGGGCCAAATGCGGGCAAATGGGACAAGCATAGATAGGGCTTCTTGATCGGAAAGGACAAATGTAGATGGAACATGTTGATGAATGTGGACAAGTTGGGCAGAAGGGCCTGTTTCCACGCTGTATCACTCTGACTCTAAGTTTAGCTGAAGGGACTGAGTCCGTGCTGTATAAGGTTCTGACAGGATATTTTACTTTGTGGGGAAATTGGGCATATTTTCGGGAATAACAGATTACCCATGTAAATCAGATAAAGAGAAATTCATTCTCTCAAAATGTTGTGAATCTTTAGTATTTTCTACCCAGAGATTTCTACAGGCTGAGACACCAAGTACAATATATTTAAGTTACGGCAGACTAACCTTTCAGCTGTGGAGATGTCTAGCGTTAAGAGATCAGGCAGGAAAGTGGAGGAAGGAACTGCAGATGCTGGTTTAAACTGAAGATGGACACAAAATGCTGGAGTAACTCAGTGGGACAGGTAGCATCTCTGGAGAGAAGGAGTGGGTGATGTTTCGGGTCGAGACCCTTATTCAGACTGATGTCAGGGGAGAGGGAGATACATAGATAAGGAATTATTTTCACACCATACACTTCCTTATCTTTGTATCTTCCTCTCCCCTGACATCAGTCTAAAGAATGGTCTCGACACGAAACGTCACCATTCCTTCTCTCCAGAGATGCTGTCTGTCCCGATGAGTTACTCCAGCATCTTGTGTCTATCTTAGGCAGGAAGGTGGTGTTGAGGCCAAAGGTCAAGCTAGTCCAGTTCTTATTGAGTGGTCGAGTCGGTCACAGAGCTGTCTAACCTACGGCTGCTGTTTTTGCTTATATTTTGCTCCTCTTAAAATAAACCATAGCCATCATTTTACATAGTTTCTTCAACAATGATTGTATTTCCTTGCATTAAAACAGCAACTGCCCTTTGAAACCTAATTCATTGGCTTTGTAGAATTCTAGGATGTCCTGAGGATATGAATGGCAATATTTGAAACTGAGTTATTCCTTTCTTTGTTTGACTTTAAGCTATGTGTTCCAGTTATAGCTTTCACTGCCCCCACAGTTCCAAAATGTCTATCCTGATTGTTACAATCCAGAAACTATAGGCTGTTTTAATCCATTCCAGTCAGTCGGAATCACCTCCGATTTAGGTTTCGGTTTAGGTTTATTATTGCCGCCTGTACTGAGGTGCAGTGAAAGGCATGCTCTCCAAACCAGATCAGATAATACAAGACATAAATACAATCGTGTCAAACAATCAAGTACAATAGGTAGAGCAAAGAGGAAGATACAGAGTGCAGTATATATTGCTCAGCATTGTAGCGCATCAGTTCCATAGAAAAAGTCCAATGTCTGCAATGGGATAGAGATGAATTGAACTTAACCTTTACTCGAGGAAAGACCGTTCAGAATCCTCATAACAGAGGTGAGTAGCTGTGCCTGAGTCTGGTGGTGCACGCTTTCAACCTTGGAATCTTCGCACTCATTTCCTGCATGCTGTGTTTGAATTTCCAATAATCTGGCCTTCTGCTGTGAGCGCTCAGTAAAATCTCTTAGCAAGTGGAAAACCTAAAAGTTTGGTTTCAACTTACTAAAAGGTTTACAGAGAACCATTAATCTTCCATGCTTATAGTCCAGGCCTCTGCTGCCCTCTATAGCTCCACTCTCTTTCCACCGACAGAATCCACTGAAAGTTATTCCCAGAATCTCAAAATTATCCTGGGAATTGATGTTTGCTCCACTTCACATTCAATAGGCTCCTCGCCACCATAGCCCCTCCAACACTGGGCTGCTGTCCCCATTGTAGTAATGTTCTTCCCAGTTTGCACGATTATTTCTGAGCCAGAAGGTTGTCCATTCAAGACAATCAGATGAGAATCCAGGCTTCATCTGTTTCTCAGGTGGATGCAGAAGGTACTATGATGGGCAGACATGTTCTCCTGGATGTACAAGCCAATATCCAACACTACTAAAATCAGATTATCTTTGCATCACCTCACTGTGGTCTGTGGAATCTTCTGGGGAAAGCTGGCAATCACAATACAAAGGTTTCAAAGGTCTTTTACTGTCACATGTACCAATTAAAGTACAGTGATATGTGAATTACCATACAGCCATACGAAAAAAAACCCAACAAGACACACAACTACATAAAAATTACCATAAACATCCACCGCAGCGGATTCCCCACATTCCTCACTGTGATGGAAGACAAAATAGTCGAAGCTTCTTCCTCTTTATTCTCCCGTGGTCGGGGCAGTCGAACTATCCATCAGGGCAATCGAAGCTCCCGCAGCCGCGGTCAAAGCCCCCGTGTCGGGGCAGTCGAAGCTCCCGCGCCAGGGCGATCATAGCTCCCACGTCGGGGCGATCGTAGCTCCCGCGTCGATGTTCCCCCTCATCTTAAATCTATGTCCTCTACTTTAGACTCCCCTACTCTTGGAAATAGAACTATTACTATCCAACTTATCTACGCTACACCCTCATTAAACCATTTACATCTACAAAACCTCCAGCCCCCAACCTTCAGGGAAATATGTGGCTGTATCTTGTTGCATCAAAACAGTGACACTCCAAGAGATTTTCATTGATTGTAAAGCACATTGAGAAAGAGATGGAAAGGTAAGGTACAAAGTCAAGCCTTTTTTTTTCTTTCTCATATTTTGGCTACCTATTCTTTCAAAATGGCAAACTTGATTTATCTATGCACACACTTATACATATACATATACATATACATACACATACATATACACACACATATATATGAACTATTCCTTTGTGTGTGTGTGTGTGTGTGTGTGTGTGTGTGTGTGTGTGTGTGTGTGTGTGTGTGTGTGTGTGTGTGTGTGTGTGTGTGTGTGTGTGATTATATATTCATATCAGGTTTGCCATTTTGAAAGAACGGGTAGCGAGAAAATAAGAGAAAATAAGCAAAAAAGCTTGCACTTGTATATCACCTTTCTATCTCTTTCTCAATGTGTTTTATAGCCAATGAAATAGAAATAGACTGCTCTGCAGAAGTGCAGTTAGAAAGGAATTTGGAAATGCCTCTCACACCTCTCTTCCACCGGAAAACCTTAGGCAACCCAATCTAAAAATTGGGGTTGATTTTGAAATTTGATTTAAACCTTTTGATTTAAAATCAGGAATTTGATTTAAATGTTTTCTGGAATGGCCCACTCTTTCCACGTTGCCCATGCGTTATTTTCGCACTCACGCACCACAACTCCCCTCCCCATTTTATTATCTCTTGACCATCAATCAGTGGGGTTCTTGGTTTTAATCAGGTAACAGACGGGGACACAATCTCAGGGAGACACCTTGGGATGTTACAGGCTCTACTTGAATGCAATTGGCATGATTGGGTGTGTGGGAAGTGGCCTCTAACGTGCCCCTGGTTGTTTAATATGTCATATCATATCATATCATATATATACAGCCGGAAACAGGCCTTTTCGGCCCTCCAAGTCCGTGCCGCCCAGCGATCCCCATACATTAACACTATCCTACACCCACTAGGGACAATTTTTACATTTACCCAGCCAATTAACCTACATACCTGTACGTCTTTGGAGTGTGGGAGGAAACCGAAGATCTCGGAGAAAACCCACGCAGGTCACGGGGAGAACGTACAAACTCCTTACAGTGCAGCACCCATAGTCAGGATCGAACCTGAGTCTCCGGCGCTGCATTCGCTGTAAAGCAGCAACTCTACCACTGCGCTACCGTGCTGCCTATGTCCCATTGCCAATGATTCTGTTGGCACATTGCAAGATTTGCAAAGCCTCGTCAGAGCCAGGAATCGGTAAGCTGAAGTCGTCCGAATCATTCAATCATCATTTTGTTAAATATTTTAAAGAGTTATCTTACTATATTCTAATTCTGTCAAAATTGCTACCGATGGACATTTGGTCTGGCTGCCCAGTATTCACAGTAAGCCACATATATGTGAGATTTCAATCACTACACAAAACCAGGTCGCCGTGCCAATGGAAACATACATTAATGTCATCCAAGAGGCATTTGGCTTGAGCTCAAATATAGATTTCTGCCAATACAGGGATTAACTCTATGCAGTCCACTCTTCCCTCTAGAACGAGAGTCTGCAGTCAACAATGCCATTTGCAGATTTCTTTAATGTAATTTTAATTTAATGGAGTCTGCAATTCATGCCAAAATTCAGTGCTTTCATGGCGGAAAACCTTCATATAAAATGAAGGCCAAGCCATTAATTGATGAGAATGATCCCTGTTGAGTCAAACAATCCATAGTTATTACTGGACTCTAATTGTGGTCTGGTTGGCACAGAAATGAGCATTTGCTTACAGTCTGTGTTGGCACTTGAAATTCCTGGTGTGTGTATGGGTGGCTGTGTTCAGCTCTGCATGTGTATATGTAGATCTGTATATGTGCATTTGTGCATGTGTTTATATATATAGATGCGTGGATGTGCATACATGCAGGTGTGTTTGTGTGTGTGTGTGTGTGTGTGTGTGTGTGTGTGTGTGTGTGTGTGTGTGTGTGTGTGTGTGTGTGTGTGTGTGTGTGTGTGTGTGTGTGTGTGTGTGTGTGTTCCTGCATATATATATATATATATATTTGCAGGTGTTTATATGCCTGTATATAAGATTGGATGTATGTGTACATATGTGTGCATCTGTGCATATCGATCGGTGAGAGGGGCAAAGGTGAGGGGAGATGTGCAGGACAAGATTTGTTTTTTACATAGAGGGTGGTGGATGTCGGGAACACACCACCTGTGGTGGTAGTGAAGTCAGATACTATAGTGGTGTTTAAGTAGCTTTTGGATAGGCACATGGATGTGCAGGGAATTGCAGGGATGTGGAACATGTTCAGGTAGATTAAATTAATTTATCTTGGTATCATATTCAATAGAGACATTGTGGTAAAAAAGGCTTGTTCCTGTGATGGTATTACTTTTGTGATCTGTGTGTGAGAGTGTGAGAGAGAGAGAGTGAGTGAGAGAGGGTGCGCACGTGCGAGAGAGATAGAGCTCACGCACGAGAGAAAGCATGCGAGACAGAGAGCACTCGCGAGAGGGAGAGTGCGCGGAGAGAGAGTGCACGAGAGTGAGTGTGCACGAGAGTGAGTGTGCACGAGAGAGTGTGTGCGCAAACGAGTGTGTGCGCGATCGAGTGTGTGCGCGAATGAGTGTGTACGCAAACGAGTGTGTACACGAATGAGTGTGTGCGAGAGAGAGTGTGCGAGAGAGAGTGTGTGTGAGAGAGTGTGTGCGTGCGAGAGAGAGTGTGTGCGAGAGTGCGTGTAAGAGAGAGTGCGAGTGAGAGAGAGTGCGTGAGAGAGTGCGTGAGAGAGAGGGTGCGTGAGAGAGAGAGAGAGTGCATGAGAGAGAGAGTGCATGAAAGAGAGAGTGCATGAGAGAGAGAGCATGCGAGAGTGTGCGAGATAGTGTGAGAGAGTGAGAGAGAGAATGTGCAAGAGAGAGAGTGTGCAAGAGAGAGTGCGCTAGAGAGAGTGCGCGCGAGAGAGTGCGCGAGAGAGAGTGTGCGAGAGAGTTTGCACAAGAGTGTGTGCGAGTGTGTGCGAGAGTGTGCGAGTGTGTGCGAGAGTGTGTGCGAGAGAGTGTGTGCGAGAGAGTGTGTGCGAGAGAGTGTGTGCGAGAGAGTGTGTGAGAGTGCGTGCGAGAGAGTGCGTGCGAGAGAGAGTGTGAGAGAGAGAGTGTGTGCGTGAGAGAGAGAGTGTGTGCGTGCGAGAGAGAGTGCGTGCAAAAGAATGTGCGAGCGAGAGAGTGTTTGAACGAGAGAGTGTGCGAGAGAGTGTGCATGCGAGCGAGTGTGTGTGTGCGAGAGAGTGTTTGTGTGAGAGAGTGTGTGTGTAAGAGAGAGATTGTGTGTGTGTGTGTGTGTGTGTGTGTGTGTGTGTGTGTGTGTGTGTGTGTGTGTGTGTGTGTGTGTGTGTGTGTGTGTGTGTGTGTGTGTGTGTGTGTGTGTGTGTGTGAGAGAGAGAGAGTATGAGGGAGAGTGTTTATGTGCAAGAGAGAGCATGCGAGAGAGAGAGAGAGAGAGAGAGAGAGAGAGAGAGAGAGAGAGAGAGAGAGAGAGAGAGAGAGAGAGAGAGAGAGAGAGAGAGAGAGAGAGAGAGAGAACATTTGCAAGAGCAGGAGAGCCTGTATAAGTGAGCATGTGCAAAAGCAAGAGAGCGTGTGCGAGGGCGAGTGTGCGAGAACGTGTGTGCAAGAGTGTTTGCGTTTGTGCGACTTTACATTTTTAAATGTGATCAATCTACGGAAGTTACAGAATTGAGCTGATAAACAGCCTGGAAGGATTGCATCGTGCTTGACGATTCATTTCAGAAGGACAATGTAATAAGAACATGGGCGCCCATGAGCTGCATTCACATTTGTGGCAGATCAAAATGGGGTGTGTAGACAGATTCAGTATATTTAAGGGTGAGATAAATTTAAAAATTCAACCACAGAGCAATTGAAGATTATAGGGATTAGACAAGAAATTGAGTTAAGGCTAAAGATCATAGAGGCCCTGATACTCAATGGTAGAACGGGCTCAAAGGGCCAAATGGCAGTTCCTGCTCCTGTTTTATGTATGTTCTGAAGTGCGTGATTATATTGGAGGGAAGCAAGGTCCCAGCAGTGCAGACCAGGACTACGGAGCAAATGTCATCGAGGAAAGTGATCAGCAAACATTGCTGGAAACACGAAAGCAGGGAAATCAATGCCCCCAAAGCTTATGTAAGCTGATGTCAATTGGTTCCTTCAAAATGGAGGTCAGTAGATTTTAACTGGGTGAAAGTCAAAGGGCATTGGTCAAAGGTGGACAAATGGGGATTAGGAGCAGATGACCCTCAACCGTTCTGAATGATGCAATAGATCTGAGAGGTGAATATTCACCTCACATAAACTAGCACAGCAGTGGACTGACAAGCAAGTATGTTCTGGGGTAGTGGCTAATGAAAATGCTGTTATTTCACAACCCTGGTGTTAAGGCGGCACTGTGGCACAGATGTGGAGCTGTTGCATTACAGTGCCAGAGGCTCAGGCTCGATTCTGGTAATTAATCTGTGAGATTGTATTTACAAAGAGGTTAAAAAAAAATTGATTTTAGGGTGGCACAGTGCCTCACAGTGCCAAAGTCACGGGATCGAACCTGACCTCACAGTGCAAAGTAGGATTGAAGGGGCTGTTTTAGGGGTAGATTCACCAAAAAGGTCTCTTGTAAAAGAGAAACAATTGTAAGGGTTTAGGATTAATTTACAAACCATTTGGGATTATCTTCATTGTCTTTTGAGTTGGTTTCATTCTGTAGCCAGTGGGTTTTCTTTATAAAGTGGTTAAGCAGCGAGTTATGAGCGTTATTGTGAGACACAAGGAGAGTTACAGGGGCTGGGTGTTGGGAGGAAACTCCATTCAGACAGAGTTGGATTGGCACGATTAGTGAAGCGGCCTAGATTCAGCGCGACACATCCATTCGTGTTCATTCCGCTCACCCTCCCGCACTGTCACAGCCATTCATTCCAAACCATTACATCCCCAGAGGTGTCAGCAGTCAAACGTAGTCATCTCCCCCACACCAGGTTAAAGCCATTTACTCCCAGCAACATCCACCTTTATTGAGAAGTGCCGTCGCCGTTCTTTAAATTAGTTTAGTTTATTATTGTAGGAAGGATTGTCTAAAGAAGGATCTGGACGAAAAAGTCACCCATTCCTTCTGCCCAGAGATGCTGCTGAACCCGCTGAGTTACTCCAGCCTTTGTGTCTATCTTTAGTTTAGTTTATTGACAGGTGTACCGCAGTACAGTGAAAAGCTTTTTTGCTGCGTGCTGTCCAGTCAGCGGAAAGACTATATACATAGTTACAATCAAGCGATCCACAGCGTATAGATACAGAATAAAGGGAATAATGTCTTGTGCAAGATCAAGTCAAGAAAAGTCCGATTAAAGATAGTCCGAGGGTCTCCAACGAGGTAGATGGCAGCTGAGGACCGATTTCTAGTTGATGATAGGATGGTTCAGTTGTCTGATGACAGCTGGGAAGAAACTGTCCCTGAATCTGGAGGTATGTATTTTCACACTTCTGTGCCTCTTGACTGATGGGAGAGGGCAGAAGAGGGAGTGTTGAGGGTGAGACACATCCTTGATTATGGTGATGGCCTTGCCAAGGCAGCGTGAAGTGTAAATGGAGTCACTGGAAGGGAGGTTGGTTTGCGTGATGGAGACATGGGCAACTGCAGGTGCTCGTTCACACAAAAAAAAGTGTTGGAGTAATTCAATCGGTCAGGCTGCATTTCTGGGGAACATGGATAGTTAATGTTTCAGGTTAGGATCCTTCTACAGTCTGAAGAGGAGTCCCGGGTCCTCATTAACACATGTACAGTGAATGTATTGATGAGGGCAGTTCAAAAGCTACGGACAGGGTGCGGCGTGTGGAGTAATGCAGGTCTCTACCATCCGCAATGCAGGGCACAGACCTGGTGTGTATTTCAGAATGTACAACCTCAGAACAAGTAACTGTGGCCCCAGTGACACTGGACAGAGCGAGCTACCAGTGACACTGGATAAAGATGGTGAACCAGTGACACTGGACAAAGACGGTGAACCAATGACACTGGGCAGAGCAGGTGAACCAGTGACACTGGACAGAGCAGGTGAACCAGTGACACTGGGCAGAGCAGGTGAACCAGTGACTCTGGATGGAGACGGTGAACCAGTGACACTGGACAGAGCAAGTTACCAGTGACACTGGACAGAGATGGTGAACCAGTGACACTGGACAGAGATGGTGAACCAGAGACACTGGACAGAGCGAGTTGCCAGTGGCACTGGACAGAGATGGTGAACCAGTGACACTGGGCAGAGCAGGTGAACCAGTGACACTGGACAAAGATAGTGAACCAATGACACTGGACAGAGCAGGTGAACCAGTGACACTGGACAGAGCAAGTTACCAGTGACACTGGGCAGAGATGGTCTACTGTTTACTGAGGTTTCTCAGAATGATACTATCAATAATTCCAACAGAGTTTAGGGTGGAAAGCATTTGCTCTGTCCATTGAGGGAGTCTAAATGAGCCCCCGGCAACCCTGAGCTGGTCACTGCAATTCTCTTCCCCTCTCGAGATCCCCTGGAGAACTGTTTGCTGACCCTGCCAACACCTCTCCTCCCTGACTCTCACACAGCTGTGTTAGTTTACACAGCGCGCTGCGAGATTCTGCTGGTGTCAACACGGGGCCGGGGCAGGTTTCTGATCAGGGAGCTGTGTACGCGCTGGACAGCCTCCAGCTTCAAAGTGGTTTAAAAACGGAAAGTCCCGGCAATCATTCAGCAGGTCAGGCAGTAACCAAGGAGGGAGAAAAGAGTAAACGTTTAAGGTCAATGCTATCTAGCCAGAAGTAGAAATGGCTGCAGATAAAACAAATCTTAAAGATGTGCAGAGAGTGGAAAGATAGAAAAGAACACAGAGATGTGTCTCTGAGGGGGTGAAAGAGAGAGGAGATTTAATAACAAAGGTGCAAGGCAAATGGGGATCATTTGGAGATAATATAATTATAATATGCGTTATAATGTCAGGTTTACTGTCACATGCGCAGGTTTCGAGGAGCTACAATGAAAATCCTGCTTGGAACAGCATCACATTGACTTGGGGAATACGCAAAACATAAATAATACACAAATTATATGAAACAGTGAAAAGAAAAAGTCTTTGCAAAAACAAACGACTAGTGCTGTACACTATTTGAAAAATAAGGGGAGGCTGCCTTTTTATCATGTGCACCAAGATATAGTGAAAGACTTTCATATCTTTTTGTAACATTTTGCATGTTTGCCAGGCAAATCATACCATGCATGAATGTAACCTGTTATGTGAAAAGAGAGGGGAATCTGGGCCAAATGTAGAGTTACGGCTACAGTGCAAATTTAAAAAGCAGGGCCATGATATTCCGTTGCTGAGGTAGGATTAGGGTTATGCACTGGTTTATTTTGGTACAAGAACCTGATTAGTGTCCGAAAGTAGCCATTCCTGTATCTGTTGGTGTGGGCCATCAGGCTTCCGAACCTTCTGCCCGATGGTAGCAGCAAGAAGTGGGCATGGCCTGGATGGTGGGGAACCCTAATGATAGATGCCGCCTTCTTGAGAAAGTGCCTCATGTTGATGCTATTGATGGAGGCAAGAGCTGTGCCCGTGATGGACCGGGCTGAGTCCACCATTCTCTGCAGCCTCTTTAGTTCCTGTACATATTAATTGCCATTCTAGGCCATGATGCAACCGGTCAGGATACTTTCTACAAAGCATCATTAAAATTTTGTTGGAGTATTCAGTGACATGCCACATCTCTTGAAACCACTAAGATTAGTTTAGTTTAGTTCATTGCCACGTGCATTGAGGTACAGTGAAAAAGCTTTTTGCTGCGTGCTAACCAGACAGTGTAAAGACTACACATGATTACAATCGAGCCATCTACAGTGTACAGATACATGATTAAGGGAATAACATTTACTGTAAGATAAAGTCTAGCAAGGTCAATATCAATAGTCAATAGTCGTTTATTTGTTACATACACATAAATGTGTAGTAAAATGAAACATTACCCGCAGTTGAACAATAAGACCAATAAGATTAATCAATAAAAATGCAATAACACATACAATCACAACTAACACCAAACAAAAAGAAACATCCATCACAGTGAGTCTCCTCCAGTCCCTCCTCACTGTGATGGAAGGCCAGAATGTCTTTTTCTCTCCCCTGCCGTCTTGTCCCGCGGTCAGGCTGTTGGAGTTGCCACGTCGGGGCGGTCGGGACTCCCGACATTGAAGCCCCCGCTGGGCGGTGAAAAATCCCGCGGCCTATTCCAGGCCGCGCCGGATGGTGAAAGGTCCGCGGGGGGGCCGACCCAAGCCCCGCGATTCGGGGCGGGCGAACACGTTGCCTCTGCCGCTGCCGGAGCTCCTGATGTCGGCCCCCACCCAGGGGCCTGTGGGCTTCCGACGTCCACGCGGCCCGCGCCGGAGCCTCCGGAGACGAGTCGCAGCCGCTCCCGTAGCATCCGCAGGCAGCCAGCGCCGCAGGTGGTGAGTCCGGGCCGTGGGCTCTGCGAACCAGAGCCCCAGGTGGTCCCAGGTGCATGGCCGGTGGTAGGCCGCAACGGGAACGGAGACACGACACAGAAGCAAAGGTCACGTCTCCGTTCTGGAGAGAGAATTTTACAGTTCCCGTTCCCTCCCACCCCACCCCCCCCCCCAAAACATAACATACAACACTACATCATACTAAACTACAATTCAGACAAAAACAACAAAAAACACAAAAGACAGACGGACTGCAGGCAAGCCGCAGCTGCGACGGCAGCGCTGGCTCCTCCTCCTCGTAACCTCGGACTCGTAACGGTCTGACTAAAGATAGTCTAAGGGTCTCTAATGATGTAGATAGTAGCCCAGGACTGCTCTCTGGTTGTTGATAGGATGGTTAGTTTGCCTGATAACAGCTGGGAACAAACTATGCCTGAATCTGGAGGTGTGGATTTTCACACTTCTGTACCTTTTGCCTGATAGGAGAGGGGAGCAGAGGGAGCGGCTAGGGTGAGATTCATCCTTGATTATGCTGGTGGCTTTATCGAGGCAACTGACGAAGGCCAATGTGCCGATGGCCTTTTTGCCACCCTTACTACCTGTGACGCTGTTTTCAAGGATCTATGTACCTACATAGTTCCTTGACTTATGATCAATCTTCCATCTGAGAGCACCTGCAGTACATTGATTCAATACTTCTTCCACAAGAGAGCATCTACATTACTGAGAAAGTAGGTCTTGCCCACTATTGACACCAGTGAGTAACATCCTTGGTTTAGGTGTTCATGCCTTGGGAGAGAGGCTTGATCGCACTACTTCCTGGCCCTGAGTCATGTACGCTTCCCACTGAGCCAAAGATGGCAGAAAGAGCAATGGAAAAAGCTCAATTTCCAAAGCCAAACATCAAACAAGGTTTCCTTTCACAATAGTAATTTGACACTCGACACACAGGTTCTAGTGTCTGGTGTTTTGCTCCCACACACATTGCACAGGATACATAATGAACGTCTGAAGAAGGGTCCCAACCCAAAAAGTCCATTCTCTCCACAGATGCTGCCTGACCTGTTGAGTTACTCCAGCACTTTGTGCTTTGCTCAAAGTCCCAGCATCTGCAATTCCTTGTACCTCCGTACATAACAAAGGGCCGAATGGCCTATTCCTGCACCTATTTTCTATGTTTCTCTCACGAAAGCTTAGCAGCTGTAGGGATACACAACGACAACACACTCTTTGTAAAAGTGCCTAACCTGTAAGTGATGGGCACACCTTAAGCATTTTAAGTAAATTCACTGCCAGAAATACTTCATCTGTCTGTAAAGGATTGGACGTGGCTAAAATAAAGGAACAAGGAGAGGACGTGGAAAACCAAATGTGATTTTCCCGTTCTCTTTTTTTGCTTAGGCAGCTTGTGTGAACCTCCTGCAACAGAAATCATCAATATGGTTCAGTGGCTTTTATCAGATGCTGAGTGTTAAAGGACAGAATTAAAGCACTGGGTGAAATGTAACTTAAGGACTCCCAGGAGGCGTGATTTGTGGTATCATTCTTTTTCTGCCATGTCCCCAGGCTGGAAAGCGGAACGGTATTAACATCGCTGCAGATGTTGTTCCAGGGGTGAAAGTGGGAACAGATTTTAGATTGCTCCAACGCTGCACCTGCCAAAGGGAGGATCTGGTGTAAGACGCCTAACCCTGCCCTGATGCAGCATTGCATTTAACCACTTCAGAAGGCACAGCAGAGTACAAACAGAAAACCCCTCAACCGCCCCCCCCGCCCCCCCCCCCCCCCCCCCCCCCTTTCCAAGCAAAGTTGCTACCTCCAGGGCTGGATCAACCTATGCGGCAGGAAGTCAATTAACTCAACGTCAAATCCTTCATCGATTATTTGAGTGAGCTGAGAGCATTACCTCCTCTCGAGTCCTGTAGGTGACTTTGTGCTTCACGAGAAAATGTGCACAACTGAAATCTCCACAGAGAAGGGGAAATCAGTTCCTTTACCCTGTAGGAAGGAACTGCAGATGCTGGTTTATACCGAAGATAGACACAAAGTGCTGGAATAACTCAGCGGGTCAGGCATCATCTCTGGAGAAAAAGGATGAGCGATGCCTCAAGGAGGGGGGAGGGGGGGACTGAAGGTAGGAAAAGGCCAGAACAAATCAGGGCCAGTAACAGATGGCCAAGGAAGGGTGGAGCCCATAATGGTCTTTTGTTGGCTGAGGAAAAGGTGATAACGAAGGAATACAGGGATGCAAACAGTGGAACTAGTAGGACAACTAGGGTGGGGGAGGGGGAGAGGGAGAATGCAGGGCTTACTTGAATTTAGAGATACCGCTGGGTTGGAAGCTGCCCAAGCAAAATATATCTGCACACTGTGGACGACTTGATTGTAATCATGTAGAGTCTTTTCACTTACTGGATAGCATGCAACAAAAAGATTTTTACTGCACATGTGACAATAATAAACTAAACCAAACATGACTGGTCTTCAGTGGAATAGTCACAAATGTAATTGTTCAGCCACAAATTGTTCAATAAACAAGCTTACTCCAAAGGTTGCTCCATGGCTGTTGTCAAATTAGAGAAGCAACCAGTTCTGTTTCAGATGCAGTTCATCAGGGCCTTTTGTTTCCTCATCGTACTAGATCCCCTGTCCTCAAGGATAGACACAAAATGCTGGAGTAACTCAGTGGGTCTGGCAGCATATTTGGAGAAAAAGAATAGGTGACATTTTGGGTCGAAACCCTTCTTCAGATTGAAAGTAGAGATAGGGATGGGGTGGGGGGGGGAATAAACATGAGGCGAGAACAGGCCAGAACAAACATGTCATAAGTGATAGGAGTAGAATTAGGCCATGTGACCCATCAAGTCTACTCCACCATTGAATCATGGTTGATCTATCTCTCCCTCCTAACCCCATTCTCCTGCCTACTCCCCATAACCTCTGATACCTGTACTAATCAAGAATCTATCTATATCTATATCTGCCTTAAAAATATCTACTGACTGGGCCTCCGCAGCCTTCTGTGGCAAATAATTCCACAAATTCATCACCCTCTAACTAAAGAAGTGTGTCCTCATCTCCTTCCTACAAGAACGTCCTTTAATTCTGAGGCTATGACCTCTAGTCCCAGACTCTCCCACCAGTGGAAACATGCTCCCCACATCCACTATATCCAGGCCTTTCACTATTTTGTATGTTTCAATGAGGTCCCCCCTCATTCTTCTAAACTCCAGCGAGTACAGCCCCTGTGCCGCAAAATGCTCAAATCAAGGCCAGTGACAGATAGCCTCAGGAAGGGTAGAGCCCATAATGGCCCATTGTTGGCTGGGGAAGGTGCGATAACAAGAGGGAGGGGAGAGGACGGAAAGCATGAGATCCTCTGCTCTTCCCGCTTTATATTCCCATCTGCCACCACCCCTCCTCCTTCAGTCCAATTCTTCGCCTTGCTTCCCCATCAGATTCCACAATCTGCTTCACTTTATCCTCCACTTATCGCCTCCCAAGTTGCCCCAACCCACCCTTCCCACCACCTACTATTATCTCCCAGTCAATCTCACCTCACTTGCACCAACCTACCACTTGCTAGCTCTTGCCCTACCATGGTGGCACAGCAGTAGAATTGCTGCCTTACAGCATCAGGGAGCCAGGGTCGATCCTGACTATGGGTGCTGTCTGTATGGAGCTTGTACGTTCTCCCCATGGGATTTCGCCGGGAGCTCCGGTTTCCTCCCACACTCCAAAGATGAACAGGTTTGTAGGTTAATTGGCTTGGTAAAATTGGAAATTGTCCCTAGTGTGTGTAGGATAGTGTAAGCATATGGGTGATCACTGGTCAGTGTGGATTCGTTAGGCTGAAGGGCATGTTTCTGCACTGCATCTCCAAAATAAACCAAACACTAGACTAAATCGATTCATGGACTGTCCAGTTTCCACATAGATGCTGCCCGACCCGACAAGTTCCTCTAGCTGCTCTCCTTTCTTTTTCTGACAGATTCCAACAACTGCAGTCCCTTGGAACTCTCGTTGTTTTATTCATGCGAGGATCACTCAAAAATCATTTTATTGCTCATCCCAAATTGCCCTTGAACCAAGTGACTCGATAGGCAGTTAAGATTCAAGCACGAAGCTATAGAACTGAAGTCACGTAAAGGCCAGACTGAATTCTCTTCCCTTAAGGGCATTAATGGACAATGAACTTTGTGACAATTCAGCAGCGTAATCATCGCCATTACCAACACTGCCCTTTTAATTCCAGATTTGTTAGCTAATTGAAATAAATTCCATAACTGCCATGGTGGGATTTCAACTCATGATTAAGATCATCAGCCTAACTCACTGGATTATTACTCCAGTAATATAACCACTTTGTTACTGTACCCCAGCATGGTTGTGCATGTGAAATTTGGCAGAAGTCGTCTTGTTCTTTAACCTTGCTTGGCCGTGATGTGTGTAGCAAGCTGTCATTTATCACAGGCTCCAAGCTTTGCTGTCAGCTTTTGTCTGTAGAATAGAAGGGATATCAGGATGCTACAAGCCATGACTAAGCCCTTTAACTACACTCTCAACGTAACAAGATGTCACAAATAAGAAAAGAGTTACATTGATATGGAGGCATTGAGTCATCCAGAATGAAAACAGACCCTTCGGCCCAACTCGTTCCAGGTGCCCCATCCAAGCTAGTCCCATTAGCCTGTGTTTAGGCCCTTATCCCTCTAAATGTTTCCTGTCCATTTACATGTACAAGAGTCTTTTAAATGCTGTTATAGTACCTGACACAACTCCATCCTCTGGAAGCTCATCTGAACATACTCCTCTCATAGCTTAAGGATAAGGGGGAAGTCTTTTAGGACCGAAATGAGAAAACATTTCTTCACACAGAGAGTGGTGAGTCTGTGGAATTCTCTGCCACAGAAGGTAGTTGAGGCCAGTTCATTGGCTATATTTAAGAGGGAGTTAGATGTGGCCCTTTTTGCTAAAGGGATCAGGGGGTATGGAGAGAAGGCAGGTACAGGCTACTGAGCTGGATGATCAGCCATGATCATATTGAATGGCGGTGCAGGCTCGAAGGGCCGAATGGCCTACTCCTGCACCTATTTTCTATGTTTCTATGTTTCTTCCACCCACTGCCCCTCCCATTACCACATAATGCCAGAGAGAGGAAAAAGGAAAGATGACAGAATTAATAGAGTCATCGAGTCACAAAGTGTGGTAACAGGCCATTCGGCTCAACTTGTCCACACCAACCAACATGTCCCGTCTGCACTAGTCCCACCTGCCTGCGTTTGGTTCATGTCCCTCTAAACCTATCCTATTCATGTACCCGTCTAATTGTTTCTTAAACTAGCTCCTCTGGCAGCTTGTTCCAAACACCCACAACCCTTTGTGTGAAAAGGTTACCCCTCGGTTTCCTATAAAATCTTTCCCCCTTCACCTTAAACCTAAGCCCTCTGGTTCTCGATTCCCCTACTCTGGGCAAGAGGCTTTGTGCGTATAACCAAAGTAAAAATACTTGTGAAAATTTGACTCCAATACAGACCAGGGAATTTCTCCGTTTCACAACTTGACTGACGTTAGTAAAGATCAAGAATTAGATTATCGTGTCACCTCCACAGCAGAAAGTTGTGCATGAATTGTGGGAGTATCTGACAAGTAAGAAAAATAACTGAAACCGAGAAGGAAAACACTATTGAAAGCTTGAGATATATTACTCAATAGTTACTGTAAATTGCAACCAGTCATATAAATTATCACAAGAAGTTCTAATGCCAGAAAGCTTTTTACTTCTGGAGCACTGTCCTCGTCTTTATTTTGTGAGTAATCACCTTGTGACATTTATGCAACATTAAAAAGGTGTTATATAAATGGAAATTATTTTTGTCATCTTGATCATAAGCTCGCTGTCACACAAAACGCTGTTTTTTTTAAAATTACAATTTAAAACTCAAACCGTGTTTAGTTTCAGACCCTGGGCTGTGTGCTAACCAGAGCTATAATGAATCAGATCCCGTTAATGGCTTGGTGTTGGTTCCTTGTAGAACCACTGATGAACTGTGGTGAGTGTGCCATCACATCCTGGACTTAGACGCTAGTGCGTTGCAACTCGTAAGCTCTGAATGTGCTCGAACCTCAACTGCAACCTTAGACTGTTCTGATTAAGTGCGGAATTGACGGTCTGGATACAGATCACATACAGTATATGTCCTCTTAGCGTTACACCAGCTAAAACTGACACAGCCAGTACAGAAGACTAAAGGAGAGTGCAGATAGAGTCCTATAAAATGGGAACAGGCCCTTCAGTCCAACTTGCCAATGCCAACCAAGATGCCCCATCTACACCAATCCCACCTGCTCATGCTTGGTCATATCCCTCTAAACCTTTCCTACCCATGCACCTGTCCAAATGCCTTATAAATGTTGTTTATAATACCAATAACCTCCTCTGACAGATCTTTCATATATCCACCACCCTATGTGTGAAAAAGTTGCCCCTCAGGTTCCTATTTAATCTTTCCCCTTTCACCTTAAACCTATGTCCTCTGGTACATGATTCCCTAAACTGGGGGTAAAAGACTGTGCATCCACCCAATCTACTCCCCTCATGATCTTAGACCTTTGTAAGATCACGCCTCATCCTTCTGCACTCCAAGGAATGGTCCTGGGCTTCCCAACCTCTTCAGGCCCTCTGGCAGGATCTTTGGTTGGGTTTTGAATGGATTTTGACATGGAACGCTAGGAGTGGTTTACAGAATAAAAAGCAAAATGCTGGAGGAACTCAGCAGGTCAGGCAGCATCTGTGGAGGGGAATGGACAGACCAAAGGGCCCCAACCCGAAATGTCATCTGTCCATTTCCCCTCCACAGATGCTGCCTGGCTCACTGAGATTTTCCAACACTTTGTGTTTTGCTTAAGACGCTATCATCTGCAGTATCTTGTATCTCAATTTTACTGGTGGTTCACCGAGTATTTTTTCCTGCCTTTCATACTGAGCCACTGATCAAGTGTCAACCATATCTTAATAAGTAATGTTGTTGCCTTTGAGTTATCAGTTCAAATCCCACTCCAGAGACTTGAGAACGGATATCTTAGCTGACCTTCCATATTTTATGTTTCCGTATTTCATTATCATATAGAAGGATGTCATCTGGGCCCATCGTGTCTAATTCAGATCACTGAACAATTCCATTCCCGTAATCATTTCTCCTCACATTTCCATCAACATCTTCCAGAGCCGACTAGTCCCATTGTCGTTACTCTAAAGGCAAACTTTTTTTTTCAAGTATTAATCTAATTCTACTTTGATACTTATGGTTCAGTCTGGATAGGAAAGGTTCAGAAGGATATGCGTCAAACATAGGCAAACAGGACTAGATTAGAAGAGGCACCTTGGTTGAAAGGGAAGAAAGGACTGTTTCATGCTATATGACTTTGAATCTATGACTCTCTTTGACTGTCAACTCCAAATCACAACAACTTTTCACATTAACAAATTCACCTCATAACCCTCTTGATTATTGACCAATAAAGTTTGTATACACTGGCTACTGTTCCTCCTGTTGCTAGAACCTGTACTCCATCAGAACACTTTAAAACCCCGTATAGCTCTATTTAATCTCTCCTTCACCAGATGATCTGCAGTAAAAATAGCTCCATCTCTGCAATTTCTCCATTTAACCAGCTTTGGGCCTCATAACTGAGGAAGGATGTGCTGGCGTTGGAGAGGGTCCAGAGGAGGTTTACAAAAATGATCCCAGGAATAATTGGGTTAACATATGATGAGCATTTGACAGCAGTGGGCCTGTACTCGTTGGAGTTTAGAAGGATCAGATGGGACCTCATTGAAACTTACCAAGTAGTGAAAGGCCTGGATTGAGTGGATGTGGAGAGAATGTTTCTACTAGTGGGAGAGACTAGGACCCGAGGCCATAGCCTCAGAACAAAAGGACTACCTTTAGAAAGGAGTAAGAATTTCTTTAGTCAGAGAGTGGTGAAACTGTGGAATTCATGACCACAGATGGCTGTAGAGGCTGTCAATGGATATTTTTTATGGTGGTGATTGACAGATTCTTGATTAGTACATGTGTCAGGGGTTAAGGGGAGAAGGCAGGAGAATGGGGTTGAGAGGAAAACATAGATCAGCCAAGATTGAACGGCAGAGTAGACTTGATGGACCGAATGGCCCAATTCTGCTCCGAGAACTAATGAACTAGTGGAACCACTTCACTCAATATCATCTCCAAAACATTAGCATGCTTCCAAAAGCACAGTGCCCAGAATTCGACACACAACAGCAGATGGGGAAAATGCCAGTAATTGACTGCCATTTAAGGACACTATTCAACATCATATGTCAAGAAACAATTTTAGTAATGGTGAGCTGTAAGCGAAAAGACAATACATGCATAGAATGCTAGAAATCTGAAATAAAAACAGACTTCTTTTGAATCGCAAGCTGCCAGCATTTATAAAATACTTTTTTTTTGTTATAACAGAGTCTTAATTAATTTGTGAATCCTGCTTTCTCTTTAAGATGCTGACTGTACAGTTATGTGTTTCCAAAAAAATGTGTGTAATTGTCTTGAAGGCAATTAATGAATGAAATGTGTGGAAGTGTAATTTCCTCATTTTACATCTTTAAAAACCTCTGTTTAATTTGCCTTCTTGACTGGATCTTTTGAACACCTTACTATCTGAGGTATCTCAACCCATTTCCACATTGGAAAGGAAAAATAAATTGCAAGCTGCTGAGTTCACCAGCTAAGGATGATGCATTGCATACTTTCATCTATCAATGGGGATGACACTCTATTCAGTTTAGGATTATAGTGTGTGTAGGCAAATAAAAAATGATAATATTTTAATGCTTTGTTTAGGGCGGCACAGTGGCTTCGCAGTGGAGTTGCGACTTTACAGAAACCTGGGTTTGATCCTGACTTTGGATGCTGCCTGTACAGAATTTGTATGGTTCTCCCTGTGACTGTGTGGATTTTCTCCAGGTGCTCCGGTTTCCTCCCACACTCCAAAGACACACATTTGTTGGTTAATTGGCTTCTGTAAATTGTAAATTGTCCCTCGTGTGTAGGATAGTGCTAGTGGATGGCGTGATTGCTGGTTTATGCAGACTCGGTGGGCCACAGAGCCTGTTTCCACACTATGTCTCTAATCTTCGATGGAACTTTAGTCGCTCATCCTCGAGCAAGGTTGTAAACCTTTTCTATACCTCTCTATTCACATTCTTGCATCATGATAGAAATTGAATCCATTCAGCTTGCTCTCGTATATTTGGGGATATTTAGAAGATAGACACTAAAGGCTGGAGTAACTCAGTGGGACAGGCAGCGTCTTTAGAGAGAAGGAATGGGTGAAGGGTCTGGACCCTTCTTCAGAACTGGGTTTAGAGCCTTTGTATCCCATTAGCCTGCTGTCACTTTGGAGCCTGCTCCACCTCATCAGACGTCTCTCAGACATGGATTTACATGTTTGGCTCTCTGCATCCGGAGAAGGCAAGTCTGGGTAGGTGGTGAATCATGGTTCAGAGATATCTGCCATAACATGTTTCCATAACGCTAATTTGATTATAACACAGTTGACGAAATAGCTGCTGAATTGGTTGAAACGTGATTTTGATCAGGAACCACAAAACCATTTAGAAGTTACTTTGGAAATTAACGAACAGAAAAAAAAGCTGTCTTGAGGAAAAAACAGTCTAGGGTAAAACAAATTGTTTCCATGTCACCTCCCGACAGTAATTAGAGGCCATTTTCCCTTAAGAGCACAGACCACTAGTTTCACTAATTGAATAATGAAAATGACAACTGAACATTTATTTCGGCACTTCGTACAATGATATTCCATTAAATAATATACCATACAACCTTTAGTAAGTTTAGCTTGCAGAAACAAAAATTAACTCCTAGGTATTAAAAAGACCTTTTGTTCTTGAATATGCAACAGGAAAAATAACTGTTATAGTGAGCCTGAAGCTCACTAGCCCCCAACCCTCCTGTCCTACTGACTCAATTCCTTTGTAACATAATTTTCTGCAATGAGAGTTTCTTAGGAATTCAATTTCGCAGGAATGCAACTGTTGTTTTATAGCAGAACTATGTGCACTGAGCTAGGTCCAGGGCCACGTGGCCTATCCAAGAATAGGAAATCTACCCAGATGTGGAGCATTATCTCCAGCACAGCTGTGTTCCACATGCGTTTACTGCAGAGAGAAGCCTGTAACAGAGTGATCAGAATGGTTTGCATAGATTTTCAAATACATTGTGTTGCAATGCAAATTGCACAATTACCTCACGTGAAGGTGGCACAGTGGTGCAGCGGTAGAATTGCTGCCTTGCAGCACCAGAGACCCAAGTTTGATCCTGACTAAGGGTGCTGTCTGCATGGAGTTTGTACATTCTCCCTGTGACCACATGGGTTTTCTCCGGGTGCTTCGGTCTCCTCCCATACTCCAAAGACATCCAAGTCTGTTGATTAATTGGCTTCAGTAAAAATTGTGAAAATTTGTGTAGTGTATGGGATGATCACTGGTCGGCACGGACTCGGTGTGCCGAAGGGCCTGTTTCTGTGCTGTATCTCTAAAGATTAAAGTTGAGAAGCTTGCAAATGCTCAATGCATAATGCTCTTTGAACAACTTCCAAGAAGGGTGGTGCAGGTTATAAATCTCTGCATTTACAATTTTGGATTATCCTATTACACTGGAGATCCATTCAGCATGGAAACTTGCCCTTCGGCCCATCATATCCAGGCTGACCACAAAGCAGCCAGACACATTAATCTCATTTTTCCTCTCGCGTCTCCATCCACACCAGGGCAATTTACAGCGCACAATTAACTTACCATCCGACACATCCTTTGGAGTATGAAAAATAACCGGAGGACTCAAGAGAAGCCTGTGCAGTCCCAGGGGAAACCTGCAAACTCCACACTAACAGCAGTCGAGGTGGAGATCAAACCCAGGTTGCCAAAGGTCTGAAACAATTTCACCTTGCATCTCACCAGGCCAGGCAACATCTGTGGAAGAAAATGGACAAACGACCCTTCTTCAGACTGACGGATTAGAGGGGAGAAAGCTGGAGAAATGTCCTGACCCAAAACATCGTCTGTCCATATCTCTTTACAGATGTTGCCTGACCCATTGGGTTCTTCCAGCAAAAGGGCAAAAACTGCTGGAGTAACTCAGCAGGTCAGGCAGCATTCCTGGAGTACATGAATAGGTCAAGATCCTTCTTCAGAGGGGTCAGGGAGGGGGGGGGGGGGGAGAGGGGGGGGGGGAGAGGAAGCTGGGGAGGGGGTGGAAGATATCCAAGTTCTCCAGGAATGCTGCTAACCTTGTGAGTTACACCAGCACTACGCATTATCTAGCATCTGTAGTTCTTTGATTCTATGAGTTTAGTTTAGTTCAGAGATACAGCGCGGAAACAGGCCATTCGGTCCAACGAGTTCATGCCAACCAGTGATCCTCGCACATTAACACTATCCTACACACACTAGGGACAATTCACACACATACACCGAGGCGATTAACCTACATACCTGCATGTCTTTGGCATGTGGGAGGAAACCGAAGACCTCGTAAAAAAAACCACGAGGTCAGGGGGAGAATGTACAAACTCCATACAGTTTGCACCCATAGCCGGGATCGAACCCGGGTCTCTGGTGTTACAAGCACCGTAAGGCAGCAACTCTACCGCTGCACCACCATGAGTTCCTCCAACACCTTTTGCTAAATATTTCAGCAGCCGCAGTTTCTTGTGTCTTCATCTCGCGTCTTCCTTGAGGTAATATATTTCTGGATAAGATTTTCTATTTTCCAATTTCTTGACAAAAATTCTCACAAATAATTGCACTCACGTTCCTTTAACTTCAGTGTAAACCATTGTCAACTCTTGATCAACTGCGTGGTGAATTGTGTGTCAACAAACTGATTTACATAACAATTAAAACCTCTCACGATCTTGCAACACTACTTTCTGCAAATAGCATATAAAAGCTGCTTGCATCGTAGGGAATAAATATACGCGGTCCCAATTAAATAGATTGTAAATCCTGTTTGTGCGACTGGCTACTTCATTGTAATTTCATTTGCAGTTTCAAATTAAGTATCTCCGTTGTGTTGAGAGTGTTTATCTGCTTAGAAATGTTCACCTCCATTCATTTTCTCTTCTGAGAGGGCAATTAAATAAGATGGAACAGACAATTACACCCGTGTAGCACATTAGAATCATAAAGTCATACAGCATGGAAACGGGCCCAACAACCCATCTCATCGATGCTAGCCAAGATGCCCCATCTAAGTTGGTCCCATTTACCCACATTTGGCGCATATCCTTCCAAACCATTCCTATCCATGTCCCTGTCCGAGTGTCTCTGAGATGTTGTTATTGGATCAGCAGCTACCTCCTCTGGCAGCTCCTTCCATGTACCCATCATCCTCAGTGTGAAAACGTTGCTCCATGATTCCTATTAAACCTTTCCCCTCTCACCTTAAACCTACGTTCTCTGGTTCCCGATTCCCCTACTCTGTGCATTCACCCCGTCTATTCCCCTCATGATTTTTTATACCTCTGAGGCCATCCCCGCGTCTCCTGCTCTCCAAGAAATGAAGTCCTAACCCACCCAACCTCTTCCTATAGGTCATTAGTGAAATGCCCCCTTCTGCTTCACAGGATCATTAACGATCGCAAACTGAGATGAAAAAGATATGAAGGGATCAGGAAGTAACAAAATGCTTGGTTGAAGAGGTAGATTTTAAGGAACACCTTAAAGCCTAAAGGATGTTGGAGACACGGATGTTTTTAAGTCAATCATGAGATATGGTCAGAGCTAGTAAGTTCCGCATTTAGGGCCATTCCTAGTTCCTAACTGGTATTGAGAAAATAGTTGCAAGGTACTTTTTTAAATGGTTCCATTAATTGTGTAAATGATATTTTCATGATTCAATGGTTTCCTTCTTGTCACGAGTACAAAGATACAATGACATGTGTGATCTGCATACAATCCACTCAAATCACGCCATACATGGATATAATAGATCAACAAAAAAAGTTGGAGTAACTCAGCGTCAGAGTCAGGCAGCATTTCTGGAGAAAAGGAATGGGTGATGTTTCAGGCCGAGACCCTTCTTCAGACTGAAAACCCGGGGTGGGGGAAACAAGAGATAAGAAAAGGTACAAAGAAATAAATGAATGAAACAAAAGGACAAATCATAGCCAGCAACGATGATCAAGAATAGGTAGAGCCCACTCGGGTCCATTTTTGGCTGTGGCGAAGGCGATAACGAGTGGATACAAACGGTGAAAGAATGGTCTGAAGCAGGGTCCCGACCTGAAATGTCACCTATCCTTTTCCTCCAGAGATCCTGCCTGACCCGTTGAGTTACTCCAGCACTTGCTGTCTATCTTTGGTATAAACCACCATCTGCTGTTCTTTGTTTCCACCATCTTGTTATAGTATCAGCCTCAACATCCTCTTCTGGCAGTTCATTCTGTATAACCATAAAATGTATATGGGAACAAACGAGACCAAGGAGATATTTGGAAATAAGCATAAGCATCCTAAAACTGCGGCAGTGCAGATCAGGGAACATAGGCTCGGTGTGATTTTGGAAACATAACCTTGGCTCTGGTATAAATCTGAGATGGCTTTCAACCTTATTCATTCTTTGCCAGAGCAATCCATTCCCCCCACATCTCTCACTTCCCACGATGGTGATAATTGATCCATCTCATCACAGGGCAACTGAAGAGCTTTGTCATAAGAAAGCTCCTCGAGGATAAATGGACTAAACGACACAAAGGTGGTCATGGAACTAAATGGCAGATATCCATTGTAACAGGGATGTTGGACAAGCTTCAGAAATGTTGCTGAAAGATTTCACTCTTCTAATCATTATGATATACATTTCAGGTACATTGCTGTCTTTGTTTTCACTGTCCTGATGGTATCACGCTAGTATCAAGTTAGTTACCGATTGCCATTATAACTATTGTTCTGTTCTACCTGCTACATAAGAAAGAAAGACGTATTTATATCAAGCCTTTCACATCAGTTTTAGGACATCCTGAAGCAGTTTACAGTCAATAACATACTTTTGAAGTGAAGTTCTTCTTGTAAAATGGAAATGTAGCAGCTAAGTTGCACACAGCAAGTACCTACTAACATTAACACTGAATTCTACAATTTTAGGTAACACCAACCCCCTTTTTTCCCCTTCTCTTTCCTGTCACCCACCTAGATGTGCACCCATTTCTCCTGCTGTTCTCTGCACCCCTCCCCCCCCCCCCCCTTTTCTCCACTAATATTCCTTCCTCTGGCTTCACATTTCACTTCTCTTCCCATATCTTTTTATCTCTGGCCTTTGACAATCATTCCCTCTGCCAATCACCCCCCCCCCCCCCTCACCTGCACCCACGAAACAGTCCGTAGAGTTCCTCAATTGTGGCTTTGCCCTTGGAATGCACTCGCTAACCTTATTCCACAGCAAACTATTTGGTTCAGTGTCAACATTGGCCTTAGCTGATAAGAAGTCAAAGAATGCCAAGGGCCAACTGAGAAGCAACATGGCTGCAAGGGCAGACCGTATCAATGTCCTTGCTTGATGGTGGTCCACCAACAACACATCCCCAAGGTCCACCAGTGTATGCTCCTCTTTTCAGAAAGTGGGAGATAAAGTTTGCAGGGGGAAACAAACGTCAGATGCAAAAATCACAACTTCTCCTCCCATGTTTGGGAAGAGGAGGAGTTACCAAGTGGACCTCGGAGAAGTGGTTTTGGTGACCTTCATCAAGAAAGGACACAGATCCAACCACAATGACTACAGGGGAGTGTCCTTACTGACTCCAGTGGAGACAGTCCACACCATGATGCTTGTTCATCCTAGTGTCAGAAGAGCAGTTCCCACCTTTCACTTGCCAGGCTGTCCTGCCTCTACATCTTTTCCAGCTTTCTCCTTCCTACCACAATCAGTCTGAAGAAGGCGACTCCAAAACATCACCTATAAAAGGTCCTCCAGAGATGCTGCCTGACCCGCTGAGATCCACCAGCATTCCGTGTCCTTTTTAGTAAACCAGCATCAGCTGATCATTTGGGCAACATTAACAGTATTGCGATTACAGTGGAGAAGGCGATAACAAGTGGATACCATCTCTGGAGAGAAGGAATGGGTGATGTTTCGGGTCTCGACTCGAAAAGTCACCCATTCCTTCTCCCAAGAGATGCTGCCTGAGTTACTCCAGCATTTTGTTTCTTTCCCTAGACACTAGGGTCAATTTACAGAGGCCAATTAACCTACAAACCCACCTGTCTCTGGGATGTGGGAGGAAACCGGAGCACCCAGGAGAAACCCACATGGTGACAGGGAAAATGTGCAAACTCCACACAGACAGCACCCAAGCTCTGGAACGAACATGGGTCTCTGGCACTGTAAGGTAGCGACTCTACCAGCTGTGCCACTGTGCTACCCTTTTGATGGCTTGCCATTTGGCCTCAGACATGTCCTGTAAACAAATTTATGGCACAGGTTTCTCTGGTGTGAATTGGGTTTTTTTCATCAAAACACCAACATTGGTTTGGCCTTTGCTGTCGAACGCGTCTTATCTCTGTATTCTTTTTGAAGCTTCTGTTTTAAAAAACAAATTAGGTGCAAATTAACTGTGGTGAAAGAGCTGGTAGGTTTTGTTTGATGGGCTGACAGAACAGCAGTGTAAAGTGAGGCATTACGGTCTGGTTCGAATGGGGTAAGTGGAGCCTAGACAGCAGCCAAAGTTACTGACGGCACTTTAAACATCCTATTAAGCACAAGCAGGGTTATTGGTTTTATAACTGCCTGACTTTTCAGACCTGTAACATCACAGCCATGTTTCCTGTGATAACAGATAAGGCACACTTATTAAACATACATACAAAGCAGTGCTGTTTAAAGATCAAAGCCTCCTTCCCATTGATAAAAGCACTTGTGTTTTTTTAAATGGGCGAAGAGTACTCACATGGTAGAAGTGTTTTAACTCAAAACGTCACTGGCTCCTGCAAAATGAAGCTAGTTTTCACGGTTCACTCAGCATTTCACTGTCTGTCATCACTGCTAGTTGCTTTTACAAAGTTGCTAAGCTGTTTCCTCTCTATGGAGCTGACGTTTAAACGACAAGTTCAGATGGGCATCAGGATAAGCACTCTTCAACACAAATTCAGCCAAGATTTACAAAGTAATCGAACATCCCCAGCAAAATTACTGAAACATAGTCATTGCTTGATTTTAATGTGGCAAGTTTAAAAATGTGTGGTTTTATCTGTGTTTCACCGCATGGTGCGATTGAACTGTGTTTTAGCTCGTAGAGTTGCTGCCGCACAACGTCAGACCCGGGTTTGATCCTAACCTCGGGTACTGTCTGTGTGGAGTTTGCACTTTCTCCCTGTGACCTCATGGGTTCCCTCATGATGCTCTGGTTTCCTCCCATGTCTCAAAGATGGGCAGTGGGAAGAAGGGTCTCGACCCGAAACATCACCCATTCCTTCTCTCTGGAGATGCTGCCTGTCCCGCTGAGTTACTCCAGCTTTTTGTGTCTATCTTCGGTTTATAGGTTAATTAGCCTCTGCAAATTACCCCCGAGTGTGTCGGGAGTGTCTGGAGCAATTTACAGAGGCCAATTAACTTACAAACCTGCAGGTCTTTGTGCTGCGAGAGGAAACTGAAGCACCCGGAGGAAAACCACGTGGTCACAATGAGATTGTGCAAACTCCACAGAGACAACTTTCGAGGGCAGGATTGATCCCGAGTCTCTGGCATTGTGAGGCACTCCACCAGCTACTCCACCGTGCTGCCTTGGAATCAAACCTTTATTTTGATCTCTTTGTAAATATAATCTCACAGATTAATTACCAAGTGAAACTTTAATCGATGGATAGCCACACCTAATGCAGATCCTCCATTTCCAACCAAGAAATGACAAATCCACATAGTAACTAAGTGGTCAAAAGGTAAAAAGAGTGGAGGTCCATATGGATTAGGGGAATGCATTTACACATATCGTTAAAATGTATCAGGTAGAAGATCTAATCAGAAAGGCTAATTGAATCTAAATCTAAATTTAGATTAGAATATCAATTTAGATTATCAAAAGAGATGACACAAACTAGAATTGTATTAAAAGCACAAAAAAAAGTTCTGGAGGAACTCAGCAGACCAGCTGCAGCGGGAAATGGACAGGCAAAGATCCGAGGCAAGACCCTTCTTCATTGTCTAAAGGGTCTTGCCCCAAAACGCCATTAGTTTATTTTTCTTCACCAATGTTGCCTGGCCCATTGTTTATCCAGTACTCTGTTTTTACATCAATATTGCAGCATCTCCATTTGCTTGGTTTGTATTCTCAGGCATATCGGTTGGTGGGAAGAGTGGGGGTGTAGTTGTGTGGAGGGGGTTGGGAATGGCTTTGAATTAGATATTTTCCATTTCGTTGAAAGAAGGTGTGAACTCAAGGGATACAATGTGGAGAGCTGTGGAACTGGTTAAACAACTAGGGGGTGAAGTGAGAATATAGGTGGAAGTTACTTAAAATTCGAACCTTAGAGAAATTAAAGTCAAGAGTGTTTTATTGTCATATGTCCCAGATAGAACAATGAAATTCTTACTTGCTGCAGCACAACAGAATTAGAGACCTTATTCCACTTTCACATCCACTCCCTATATACTAGAGGCAATTTACAACAGCTAATTAACCTACAAACCAGCAAGTCTTTGGAATGTGTCAGGAAACCAGAGCACACGAAGGAAACCCACCAGGTCACAGGGAGATGAACCAATGGAATTCTTTGCCACAGAAGGATGTGGGGGCCAAGTCAGAGCGGGCAGAGATTGACAAATTCTTGATTACTATGGGTGTCAGTGGTTATGGGGAAAAGGCAGGAGAATGGGGTTAAGAGGAAGAGATGGATCAGCCATGATAGAATGGCAGAGCAGACTTGCTGGGCTGAATGGCCTACTTCTGCTCCTATCACTTATGACCTTATAAGAACATGCAAACTCCACACAGTTAACACCCGACCTGCCTCAGAGATAGCACCCATCACATCGCCTTTTGCAATAAATTAAAATATTACTTCAAAAGTTTCATTTAACTTTTGAGACTTGACAATGTGGTACTTTGTTGACCTGCCACTTTAATGACAACCAAGCACAGGTAGATGGAATTAAATTTGGTTGGACTCATTTGCAAATGGCTGATTTATTTCCCAGCCATTTCACATCACTGCAGTTGCAAAATGGAGTAACCAAGATGGGAGAAATTACATTATCAATTCCAGTGCTCAGATCACATACCAGCGGAGAGACCTTGTGTACTTCAACACAGCTGACCATCTTCACCAGACAATGAGTGCAGCAGAACTCAGTGCCTTTAACCCCCATTCAGAGGCTCAGGAACCACTCTTCAAGAAACAACATGGGGAAACCATAATCAGATTGCAATGGTTGCTTCCCTTTGTTGATTAAAGAAAACCCCAAGACCGATTGATAGATTAAGGATCACAGAGAAAAACAATTATGCCAGGTTGTCTATCAAGTTGCTTTGTCTAGGCTTTGGTCCTCCTTTGTGCTCAGGATCAATAGACATTTAGATGGTGAGGGAATCAAGGGAGTCAGGGCGAGTACAGTAAGGCAGTGCTGAGGTAGAAAACCTTGTTGAATGGGGCCAACATAAAAGGCTGAACGGCTTACTCCTGCTTCCGTTTCTTACATCATGAGAGGAAGGGATCACGTAAATGCACAGAGTGCCTCTTGCCCAGAGTAGGGGAAACAGAACCAGAGGACAAAGGTTTAAGGTGAGAGGGGAAAAAAAATTAATGTGAATTTGAGGGCTAGCTTTTTTATTTTACACAAAGGGTGATGGATGTATGGAATGAGTTGCTGGAGGAGATAGTTGAGGCAGGTACTATTGCAACATTTAGACAGGTACATGGATAGGATAGGTTTAGAGGGATATGGGCCAAATGCAGGCAGGTGGGACTAGCGTAGCTGGAACATGTAGGTCAGCATGGGCAAGTTGGGCCACAGGGCCCGTTTCCACGCTGTACAACTCTACGGGTCTATTAATACATGTCTGCTTTTGTTATTCATGAACATTCCTTTTCTTCTGATGGTTAACATAGATGTTTCTGCTCCAAAGATAATTTTTCTTCTTTCATTGATTTTTGAGCCTTGCTCTTTAATCTCAATTCCCTCTCTTTTATCTAAATATTTCTCCTCTAACCACAACTCGGTAAATTGGCTTCATCGTGGATATTGAAGAGAGATCCATCCGGGAGGTTTGCACAAATGATTGGGCTGGAGTCCGACAAGCTCCTGGATATGAGATAGTGTAAAGAAAGTCTGACCTCGAAGGGATGGTTGGTGACATAGACGGCAACATTTTAATTAGCTGCAGCAAACTCTCAGTCTGCTGATCTGGTAGAGATAGTAGTCAAAGACAAAACAAGCAAGAAAATGTTTTGCTTTCACTTTGTCCTTCACGCCCTCAGATCTTCCAAAACACTTTACAGCTAATTAACTACTTTTGAAACCGATCCACTGAAGGAGACACAAAATCAAATAAAAAGCAACAGATACTGGAAATCTGAAATAAAAACATAAAACGCTGGAAAAACTCAAGAGGTCAAGAAGCATCTGTGGAAAGAAAAAAGCTTTACTATCCCTGTGCCTATCTAAAAACCTCTTAAAGGCATCCACCACTCTGTGTAAAAAAAACTTGTCCCGCTTAAGCTTTTGCCCTCTGACCTTAAAGCCAAGGTTCTGGATGTCTACCGTTTCTATGCCTCTCATGATTTTATACAACTCTATTGGTAGAGCTACTGGAACAACATGCATAGCATGCGAACAGGAGACTACAAGCAGTTAAGAAAAAAATGTAACTATACCCTACTAACATTTCACGCACAGGATGAATTATACTTGGATTTGTTGGGATAATACCACAATGTTTAACCGACATTGAAAGCGACCAGTAATGAGTGAGATTGATTCGTTATGCAAAATATGCATGACTGTAAATTCATACTAACGTAATAGTCTTAGGAGGCTTGATGGGATTAATATTAAGAGACTGTTTCCTCTGACTGGGGATTCTAGAAGCAGTGGACTAAACTCAGGATAAGGAGTCAATACTTAGGAATGAAATTCAGCAAAATGCTTACGTTCACGGGGTTTTGAATCATTGGAATTCTTTAATCCAGAGGACTGTGGGTGCTCAATCATTATTAATCCTCTCAAAGTCTCCAAAGACTAATGATCTCAGCATATTCAAGACTTTTGGACACTTAAATAATTAAGAAATGGGGAACAATCTTAATGAAGTTTATGGGCTCACACCAACTCCTAATTCTAGTGATGTAATGTGCTTATAACCATATGACAGAGAGTGGTGGAGTAACTCAGCAGGTCAGGCAGCAGCTGAGTTTATGAGTTTAGTGTCACATGTACCAAGGTATAGTGAAAAGCTTTTATTGGCTGCTAACCAGTCAGCAGAAGGACAATACATGATTGCAATCGAGCCATGCAAAATGTACTGATACATTATAAAGGGAATAACATGAATAACGTATAGTGCAAGATAAAGCCAGTAAAGTCTGATCAAATATCGTCTGAGGATCTAAAATGAGGTAGATAGTAGTTCAGGACTGCTCTCTAATTGTTGATAGGATGGTTCAGTTGCCTGATAACAGCTGGGAAGAAACTGTCCCCCATTCTGGAGGTGTGCACTTTCTCACTTCTATACCTTTCTCTATACCTTGGGAGATGGAGTAAGAGGGTGGCCAGACTGCGACTCATCCTTGATTATGCTGACAGGTTTGCAGAGGCAGCGTGAGGTGTAAATGGAGTCAATGGACGGGAAGTTGGTTTGTGTGATGGTTTGGGCTGCGTCCACAATTCTCTGCAAATTCTTGCAGTCTTCGTTGGAGCTGTTCCCAAACCATGCTGCAATGCATTCTGATAAAATGCTTAGGAAGGAACTGCAGATGCTCCTTTACACCCCGAAGATAGACAAAATTCTGGAGTAATTCAGCAGGACAGGCAGCATCTCTGGATAGAAGGAATGAGTAACGTTTTGGGTCGAGACCCTTCTTCAAGAATGCTTTCTATGGCACATCTGTAGAAGCTGGTGAGAGTTGTTGGGGACATGTCAAACTTCCTAAACCTTCTAAGGAAGTAGATGCATTGGTGTGCTCTCTTGGCCATTGCTTCTCTGTGGATGGTTGTTGATGATATTTACTCCTAGGAATTTGAGGCTATCAACCCTCTCCACTTCAGCACCACCAATGCAAACCGGGACATGTGGACCACTTTGCTTCCTGAAGTCAATAACTTTCTCCTTTGTCTTGCTGACATTGAAAGGTTGTTGGCTCGACACCTGGTCACGAGGTTCTCAATCTCCTTCCTGCACTCCGCCTCATCATTATTTGACATCCGGCCCACAATGGTGGTGTCGTCTGACGAAGGGCCCTGACCTGAAACGTCACCTAGTAATGCTCTTCAGATATGCTGCCTGTATCTGCTGAGTTACCCCAGCATTTTGTGTCTTTTATCCTTCAATCGTTTATGTTAACAGAAGAGTTAACAGTGAATTGACAAAGCTGTTAAAGCAGCCAACGACCTTCATTCTAATGCATGTTCCTCTGCAGATCCCCAAACGTTATAAGACAAGACAAATGTAATTTATTTCCAAATCTCATTGTTGCGGAGGAGTGCCCTGTGCTTCATGATTTCCCCTCCTCCCTCACTCCAGCATTTGTTGACCTTGGCTGGGTATCGGAGGAGTGGCTATTTCATTAAGTCCTTTCAGCTGAAGGTTGAATACTTCAGGTCAAAGATCTGAGATAAGAATTCGACTCAGACACCTCTCAGGGCTTGATTGATCCTATTATCTGGAAGGAGGATGTATGTATATATCCCATTTTAAATTCCCATTGCATGGCATCTATTCAAAGCAAAACAAATTCAATTATATCAGTAAAATTGCACATGAAAGAGGTAAATATAAATAATACAGTGCACATTCAGATGGAGGGCAGGAAGTCGATGTACACACTGCTTGGAAATCCTGAGTAATACTTATCTGGCTGGCTGAGCAGAACATGTTTTTATTAAAAACTTATCCATCACGGTTAATGGCTGGAGCCTTGCAATAGTCTGGTTTCAGTGACAGGTGTGTGTAGTGGGAGGCTGTCAGATGGGTAAACAATATGTGCACTTGCTTTGAACAGACTGGATACAGGAACATTGCTTCACCGCACTATAGTGAGGAGCAAGAAGATAAAAATGCCCAAAGATTAAACAAAAGCTTCTGTTATACAAAAAAATAAATAAAAGCATTTTGCTAGTCGCAGATAAAAGATGTGTGCGTACATATGGAGAACACCATTAGAAAGTACGCCTGGAAATAAATGGGTACGATGGTTCATTAGGCTGCAGGTTCTGGGAGAAGGTTATGCCCATCTGACGCCACAGAATGCCAGCCTTCTTCTCAGCTTATGTTCATAATTAAATTAAGCTGGCAAGCAGATTGTTGCAATCTTTCATGTTTCACATGGGGAAGCACTACATCCTTAACCTCATGACTTTAGCCTTCACCAGCCAGAGAGCAAACCAAGTGATGGAGCATCAGCTGTTGAAGGGCCTCTATGTTTGACACAAGAAAGGCGAGGGGCAGCACGGTGGCGCAGAAGTAGAGTTGCTGCCTTACAGTGCCCGAGACCAGTGAACAATCTAGCCACAGGTGCTGTCTGTACGGAGTTTTATGTTCTCCCCATGACCTGCATGAGCTTTCTTTGGGTGCTCTGGTTCTCTCCCACACTCCAAAGACATGTAGGTTAATAGGCTTGGTATAATTGTAAATTGTCCCCAGTGTGTGTAGGATAGTGCTAGTGTGCTGGGATTGCTGGTCGGTGCGGATTCGGTGGGCTGAAGGGCCTGTATTCTGTGCTGAATCTCTAAGCTAAACTAAGTAGTGCAGCTTAATTTTACCCACCCAGCTCCAAGGCTTCTCCCTCACCTCACTCCTTAGACCATTCCACGACTTTTTACTTCCAGTAGAATTTGAAAAGACTTGTCCCTTGCATATAAACAGTGAATTGAATTGAAGGTTGCAGCAAGGACACGGGCCCTTTGACCCAACGATTCCACGCCGACCATCATGCAAGAATTCTCACTAGCTCCATGTAATAAACATGCAGATGCCGGCTTATACCAAAGATAGACACAAAATGTTGGAGTAATGTAGAGGCTCAGGCAGCATCTCTGGAGAAAATGGATAGGTGATGTTTTGGGTCAGAACCCTTTTTCAGACTGAAGAAGGTCAATGGTCTGCATGGACTGCTATTGAGGGCGTGCAGCGTAGGTTCACTAGGTTAATTCCCGGAATGGCGGGACTGTCGTATGTTGAAAGGCTGGAGCGATTGGGTTTGTATACACTGGAATTTAGAAGGATGAGGGGGGATCTTATTGAAACATATAAGATAATTAGGGGATTGGACACATTAGAGGCAGGAAACATGTTCCCAATGTTGGGGGAGTCCAGAACAAGGGGCCACAGTTTAAGAATAAGGGGTAGGCCATTTAGAACGGAGATGAGGAAGAACTTTTTCAGTCAGAGTGGTGAAGGTGTAGAATTCTCTGCCTCAGAAGGCAGTGGAGGCCAGTTCGTTGGATGCTTTCAAGAGAGAGCTGGATAGAGTTCTTAAGGATAGCGGAGTGAGGGGGTATGGGGAGAAGGCAGGAACGGGGTACTGATTGAGAGTGATCAGCCATGATCGCATTGAATGGCGGTGCTGGCTCGAAGGGCTGAATGGCCTACTCCTGCACCTATTGTCTATTGTCTATTGACTGCATGGGTCGAAGGGCTTGTTTTTGTGCAGCATCTCTAAACTAAACTAAACTAATCTCAGTAGGTCAGGCAGCATCTGTGGAAAGAGAAAGAGTCAGTACGATGACCTTTGATGACTTTACCTCAGTTTCTCTTTCCACGAATACTGCCTCACCTGTTGAATATATCCACTATTTTTGTTTCACTGGACAGGAAGCACCTCTTAACACAACATCAATAGAAATCCCCGTGAAATGCTATTGAGCTTGAAAAGGGTGAATGAAAAATGTCAAACTGAATGTGATAAATTTATCAAAGTATTTTGGGTTATGGTTCCAGGGGATGTATTTGTACTTGAGATATAGAGAGAGGGCGGAGGAGAGGGAAAGCAAGAGAGAGAGAGGGCGAGGAGAGAGAAAGCAAGAGAGAGAGAGAGAGGGCGGAGGAGAGAGAAAGCAAGAGAGAGAGAGGGCAGAGGAGAGGGAAGGCGGGAGAGAGAGGGTGGAGGAGAGAGAAAGAGAGAGAGAGAGGGCGGAGGAGAGAGAAAGCAAGAGAGAGAGAGGGCGGAGGAGAGGGAAAGCAAGAGAGAGAGGGTGGAGGAGAGAGAGAGCAAGCGGAGGAGAGTGAGAGAGAGCGGAGGAGAGTGAGAGAGAGCGGAGGAGAGAGAGAGAGAGAGAGAGAGAGAGAGGGCGGAGGAGAGAGAGAGAGGGTGGAGGAGAGAGAGAGAGAGGGTGGAGGAGAGAGAGGGTGGAGGAGAGAGAAAGCAAGAGAGAGAGAGAGGGCGGAGGAGAGAGAAAGCAAGAGAGAGGGCGGAGGAGAGAGAAAGCAAGAGAGAGAGGGAAGGCGGGAGAGAGAGGGCGGGTGGAGGAGAGTGAGAGAGGGCGGAGGAGAGAGAGGGAGGGAGGGAGAGAGTGAGAGAGGGCGGAGGAGGGAGAGAGGGAGAGAGGGAGAGAGGGAGAGAGAGGGAGAGAGGGAGAGAGAGGGTGAGAGAGGGTGAGAGAGGGTGAGAGAGGGTGAGAGAGGGTGAGAGAGGGTGAGAGAGGGTGGGAGAGGGGGGGAGAGGGGGGGGGGAGAGGGGGGGAGAGGGGGGGAGAGGGGGGGAGAGGGGGAGGGGGAGAGGGGGGAGAGGGGGGGAGAGGGGGGAGAGGGGGGGAGAGGGGGGGAGAGGGGGGAGAGGGGGGAGAGGGGGGGAGAGGGGGGGAGAGGGGGGGAGAGGGGGGGAGAGGGGGGGAGAGGGGGGGAGAGGGGGGGAGAGGGGGGGAGAGAGGAGGAGGAGAGAGAGAGAGAGAGAGAGAGAGAGAGAGAGAGAGAGAGAGAGAGAGAGAGAGAGAGAGAGAGAGAGAGAGAGAGAGAGAGAGAGAGAGAGAGAGAGAGAGAGAGAGAGAGAGAGACAAGGAAAGAAAGAGAGCGATAAGGAGAGAAAGGGAGAACGAGGGGGGGAGAGGGAGGGGGGAGAGAGCGAGGGGGGGAAAGAGAGAGAGCGAGCGAGCGAGAGAGAAGCCATGATATCATTGAATGCTGGAACAGGCTCAAGGATTTGAATGACCCAATTCTACCCCCTGATCTGGTTTGAATATCATCCATATGTCAGTGGTTGAAACTGGACACGGTACTCAAATTACATTGTAAATGTCACTCAGAGGCGCACAGCTCTAATACATAATAATCTCATAACCAAGATCATTTTTCCTCTCTGGGCACTCACACTATTCACCTGAGTCGAGTCGCCAGGTCTTTCTCAACATGTGATTCACCCCATTCTTTTAATCAGGGTTAGCGAAAGGCAACAGTTTCTTGGGAAGCCAGGGAACTGAAGTGCTGTTCCTCGCAGAGGATTAACATGCATTTTACTTTCATGAGCAAATTGAGATCCTCTTGTTAAATTTAATTTATTATGGCATTAGTGAACTAATCCATGTGGAGATGAGGAGGAATTTATTTAGCCAGAGGGTGGTGAATCTGTGGAATCATTGCCACAGGCGGTTGTGGAGGCTAAGTTGATGGATATTTTTAGGGTGGAGATGGACAGATTCCTGATTAGTATGGGTAACAGGGGTTATGGGGAGAAGGCAGGAGAATGGGGTTAGGAGGGAGAGATAGATCAGCCTTGATTGAATGGTGGAGGAGAATTGATGGGCCGAATGGCCTAATTTGCTCATGAATATCAGTAACTAGGCTTTAACTATTTTACTGTTCATTCAAAGGACACGAGTTTTTGTTTGAAGGGCAGAATTTATTCATAAAATGATAGTACAGAAACAGTCCCTTTAACCCACCATATCTATGTCAACCATCAAGTTCCCATCTAAACCAATCCTATTCACCAGTACTTGCCCATAGTTTTCTCTGCATTGGCAATTCAAATAATTTTCGGAAAGTTCTTAAACGTTGTGAAACTACGTACCATCAGGTTTAGGGTAGCCCAATGCCGAAAGTGCCGGAGACCCAGGTTAGATCATGACTATGGGTGCCGTCTGCATGGAGTTTGTACGTTCTCTCTGTGGCCGCGCAAGTTTTCTCCGGGTGCTCCGGTTTCTTCCCACACTCCAAAGAATTGTAAATTGTCCGTAGTGTGTAGGATAGTGTTAGTGTAAGGGTTGATCATTGGCTGGCGTGGACTCGATGCGCTGAAGGGCGTGTTTCTGCACTGTATCTCTGCAGTCGAACGTCAAGTCTAAATCATTCAGGCATTGCTTTTCCAGATCCCAATCACACTCCTGGTGAAATCAACCTCCAGTTCCTTCTAAACACCTTTCCTGTACTTTTTTCCCCTCTAGTTTTAGAGATCATTGCGATGGAAGAGTTTCTCCAGCAATTTGATTTTTACATTCAGGATTCCAGCATCTGCAGTATCTGATGTCTCCTACGATCTACTGTATCTTGCTGTGATGTTGTATACATGATCACATTCCCACATACTCTCCTCCAATCCAATAAGAACAAAAGAAGCCTATTTGGTCTCTCTTAAAGGAATCATTCCATGCCAGTCACCATCCAGATGATTTCCGTCTGCACCCTCGCCAATGCAATCACATCCTTCATTTCATACAGCACAATTCACACTGCTCCAGCCCAATCAATGTTTTATATGTTTGTTCCATAATCTCCCATCTCTTACGTTTTATGCCTCAGCTAATGAAGAAAACTGCCCTATATGCATCCTTCACTACTTTATCTACCTTTGGTGCCACCTTCAAGGATTCTTGGACACGTAAAGAGCGTGGAAGCAGGTTCTTTAGCCCAATTTGCCCACGCTGACCAACATACCCCATCTACATTAGTCCCACCTGCTGTGCTTAGCCCATATCCCTCGAAACCTAATCCATCCGAACAATGTACCAGTCTAAATGTTTCTGAAATGTCGCAATAATACCTGCCTCAACCACCTCCTCTGGCAGCTCGTTTAATACACACATCACCCTTTGTATAAAAAAGTTACCCTTCAGGTGCCTATTAAATCTATCCCCCCTTACCTCAAACCTATGTCCTCTGTTCCTCAGTACTCCCCTAAGGCCCTTTCATTCATTGTACACTTCCCACTCTTAGTGACTTATTTCGAGGTGTACCACCTCACGTTTGTCAGTATTGAATTCCATCGGCCATTGCTCTGCCTGTTCTCAGTTGCTCCTTAGTTGGTGTCTGCCTATCTTCTGAATCTGCTCTTGCTCGAGTGGTGAAGGGTGAAGACTTGTGTCTTTATTATGAATACTACAAGCATTTAAATAAAGGGCAATTTTGTGTTATGATTTTCCTTCGGTCTAATTAGGGTCATGTTTGTGTTTTTTTTAAAATCCACTCTTAATAGCCTCTAATCATTATCCATTTTGCAATGACCTTATAACTTGCCTGTCCTTAAGTTTCTTGAATTGACCAACAACCCAAAACGCATACCACTCATCTCCTCCAGCTTAGAGAATTTTGTTTGCTATTGCTACACTGTGTTAGTAATGGAGTAGTGAGAACAGAATGTCAATTAAGATAGCTGGATTTGAGGGTTTTGAGCACAATTTCTAATCAAGTGCGAAAGGGTGTCTATTGAATGAAATTCACACCCTCACATAGATGTGAATAATGAATTACTTAGCAAAACATTCGTGTGCCACATCCTCTCGAAAGCAAGATTCTCATTTTTGCATTTAGCTGTATATGGTCAGACACCAAAATGTGCAGTTTAATTTACCCTATAGTTACGATCAGTAAACAGATTATAGGACTAATCCGAGGGATTTTAAAAATGCCTTATAGCACCAGAGGCATGGGTTCCATCCTTACCCTGGGTGCTGTCTGTGTAAAGTTTGTACATTCTCCCTGTGACTGCTTGGGCAGTTTTCCAGGTGCTCTAGGCTCCTCCCCCATTCCAAAGATGTGCAGGTTAATTGACTTCTGTAAATTCCCCTTAGTGTGTTGGATGCAAAAGTGGGATAACATGGAACGGGCATGTAGGTGATCAATGGTCAGCATTGACTCTGTGGGCCCCAAGGGCCTGTTTCAGCACTGCATCTCGAAACTAAACGCTAATTGCACCAGCATTAATTCCAATGGAAAACTGCTTTCATAACTTTGAGGTAGAGTGACTCATGTAATTTAAATTCTTCTCAGCAAAATAAGTTTTGCATAGGTAATGCTGGATAACAAACAGTCAAAACAGTTAGACATAGATACAGGAACTGTTGAGGGAAGGGATGGGCACATTTTTAGGTCATGACTCATCTTTCAGCAGGTCATGCAGTATCTCAGGAGGAGACAGATTGGTAATATTTTGGTTCACAACCCTTCTTCAGAAGTAAAGGTTTTCGTAGTACCTAATATGAATTATAAAATTAAATGAGGAAAGAGGCATGAATCTACTCCTGTCCAACCCTGACATTTCATCTTTCCTTCTTAATTATTCCTCCATACCCAACTGGAGTTTATTGTTTGAAGGAATAAAATCCGTTGGTGAAAGTGGCAGTTCTGTCAAGTGTAAAGCTTAATGCCAGCAAAGTGACCTTTTATCCAATGGGACTTTAGTTGGAACCCAGCCTAGACTGATGAGACTCAAGTCCCTTTGCCAGCAAATGTGAACAAAATCACAAAGGAAACCTCTTTTGGCTGTCTCCATGCACCAAACCAAACGTGTCCTCACATTTGGCCATAACCCAGTGACATGCTCCAGAATTGTGAGAGCTCAGAGAATGGAGCGTTATCACCAGCACACTTCTGGGTCTGAATTGCATTTTCACAGAAACATGGTGAATTAGACGCATCCGTCTTCTTGTCTTGACAAAGTCTGAGATTGTCTGTGTTAACAAAAAACAAGGTTTCACTCCTCAGCCCCCTATTTTATCTTGATCTTATCTCCAAATGCAGAAACACACCAGAAGCCAACAGAAGCACCATTTTGCAGCAGGCTCATCTGATAGTTGTGTGTAGGAAGGAACTGCAGAAGCTGGTTTAAACCAAAGCTAGACACAAAAAGCTGGAGTGTCTCAGCAGGACAGGCAACATCTCTGGAGAGAAGGAATGGGTGATGTTTTGGGTCAAGACTCTTCTTCAGAGATGTTGCCTGTCCCACTTTTTGTTACTCCAACTTTTTGTGTCTATCGGATAGTCATTTATCTTCACATTTCACGAAATATGCAGGCTATGTGAAACTAATAGTCAGAATCAAAGAATGCTGGATTTAAATTAATTATCCAACACTTTCTTCAAAACTCTTGAAGAATGCATTTCCACACATTAAATTACCCTTTTCCTTTTGTGGCATGTTTATAAATAACACCAAGTGCAAGAGTTCACAAGAGAAGGAAATGAACAAATCACTAAGTGCTGGAGTAACTTAGCCGACCCATTGAGTTATTCCAGCATGCAAAAAGACAGTGCTGGAGTAACTCAGTGGGTCAGGCAGCATCTATGCTGAACATGGATAGGTGACGTTTTGGGTCCGACCCTTCTTTAGACTTGTTGAAGAAGAGGAATCACAGAGGGGGAACAGTGAGAAAGGATCTCTGAATGCCGAGGGAGAGGAGACTTTCTTCAAAGTAAGCATACTGTACCTTGAGATTTTGCGATGGAGCAGTAAATTGTAAATACAAGGAACTGCAGGTGCTGGATTACAAAAAAGACAAAGTGCAAGGATAACTCAGCGGGTCAAAACGTAGATGTGTCCCGACCAGCCTAGTATTTCCGATATATTACCAATTCCACAGTTCTCTGTATTGTTCCTCTTGAGATCACACCTTCCCTGGTCAAAAATTGACTTACCAGGCAATATCCTGCCAAGGTCATTTGTGGCTGGCCCTGGCCTGTTCTCACCTCTAGTTCTTCACCTCCCCCAACTCCCCCCTACTTTCAGTCTGAAGAAGGGGACCCATTGAGTTACTCCAGCATTTTGTGCCCAATCTATTGTACAGAACATCAGGGAGAACTCCCTTAATTTAAAATAGTTCCATGGGACCATTAATGCCTCTATGAGAAAATAAACTCAGTTTAACATCCCATACAAACGAAGGCACCTCTTTCTCAGCAACCCCCTCTTCAGCATCAACCCAGCTACCTGTCCGCCTGTATAGAACAAGAGAGGGTGTTCAAATCAATAACCTATGACAACAAGGCTCCACACAGAGCCATATCCAAGATCTTCTTTTGTGTCCATCATCCATGTTTCAAATGTTGATCAACAGCAAACTCAAAAGGGGCTATTAGCTTCATAAAAAAGTTAGCAAATAATTGCTAAATTTGGCACCAAGTTCTGGCATTAGTGGCCTCAAGATATATCACCCCATCTTTGCACTCAAGACCATGTTGGTAAAATTGCAAATTAATGGAGAGGGGAGAATAGAATACTTTATTGTCACATGCGGCAAGGTACAGTAAAATTATTTGCTTGCATATCCAATGTATACAAATAGTGGCCACCCACAGCACTGGCAAGGTTACAAAGTACGCTGGCTCCTCCTTCATTCTCTCCCCCCTCCCCACCCATGGTCCATGAGGGGCAAATTCCACTGAGCCAATGTGAAGAGGAGGCATTCAGTCACTGTACGTTCATACAGTGAGAAAGTTGACAGCATTGACCATAGACAAGTACAGAACAGTCCCTTCACCCCACACCGGCCGCACTAAACATAATGCAAAAATAAACTAATCTCATTGCCTGAACATGACCCATATCCCCCATTCTTTGCATATCCACGCCTATCCAAAAGCCTCTTAACACCACTATAGCATCTGCCTCCATCACCACCACCTCTCAAAGCAAGTTCCAAATATCCACCACCCTCAGCGTAAAAAACTTGCCCCACACACCTCCTTTAAACATTGTCTCTCACCTTAAAATTACATCCTTTAGTCTTTGACAGGTCTTTCGGTCCAAGGCATCTATACTGACCATTGCAACAATCTACACTAATCCCACTTGTCTGCTTTAATTCCATCTCCCCCTCTACTCTGTTCATTCAAGCACATGCAAGATGCATCTTACCTACTCATTCCTGGTCCAAGCTTTTCATGCAACTCCCACAAAGGACTTTACAGTCATCAGAAGCCACAAACCAACTGCAGGTGCATTCTCGTATTTGAAGATGGTGCCCCTTTAAAAGGAAAAGCAAATAAGCCATAAATCTTAACCAGGATGAGCAGCTTCTGTTAGCAATCCAAAGTAGGTGCAAGTCAACACCAGATTTCTTTTGTTGAAAAAATGCCATGTGGCAGCTGGAAACATCTGCAACCCACCATGCAGTTAAAGATAAGTTGCTTCAAGCCAACTCTAGTGCAGTAAACACTTCACCCTCTACTTGAAACCAAATCCCCTGGCATGGAACTACAAATTGCCTCACACCTTAGCTCCTAATCTGAGAGTTGTGTTATATACACACACACACACACATGCAACAGCAAGCAGCAGCAAAGATGCATTGTTAAATGATTGAACGGTTGCACCAAAGCTGCAAATTGATGCCACTTGGTTTGCACGGGTTCTTGCTGCAGTTGACTGATGTGGCCCATCAGCGCAGTGTGTGTACAGTAAAGCACACCAGTAGTGACGGATAGACTGAAACACTGAGCCTTTCCATCACCTCTGAAGGATTGCCGAACCCTGGGAATTGTGAATGAGCCCAAGCAACGTGCTACAGCAAAACAGCTGCCTTCAATCGGCCCATACTCCATGACAGTCTGATCACCAACATGGTTTTTAGAGTCAGCCTTGCATCATTCCATCCCCCCCCCCCCCTTCAAGTAAATGCCACTCACTGTTAAGTCTTTTAAATGCAGGGATCTATAACATATTTAGTACTGCCACACTCAAGTATCACTTACTGTAAGTTTGAATTATTCAAGGTTTAATAGTTTTTAATTCAGGGACTGCATCATCTCCTCCCATGCTCTCTTCCCCACCATTATCAGGTCGCTGCAGTGTTTCTCGAGAAAGAAGTTTTCAATTAGAAGGCAGATGCAAGAGACTGCAGATGTTGGAATCTGAAGCAAAAACACACACACAGCTGGAGGAACTCAGCCGATCAGACAGTATCTGTGCAGAAAAACGGATAGACAATGGTTTAGGTCAGGCTGATGAAGAGTCATGACCTGAAACATCACATGTCCATTTCCATCCACAGAGGCTGCCTGGTCCACCGTGTTCCTGCAACAGTTTTGTTTGGTGTTAGATCAATTAGAAATCACTGTCTGAAAGATCCCGGGGGGGGGGGGGGGGGGGGAAGAGATTCAAGTGTCTCTTTGAAAGGGAGCTGAACAAATATTGAAAATGTAAAATAGTTTACATGATGATGTGGCTGAAGTGTCTAATGCCAGCAGTAACCATCTCAAATGAAGGCTGAAGGCTCCCAACCTGAAATGTCGCCTGACCATTCCCTCCACAGATACTGCCTGACCCACTGAATTCTTAGGGGACTTCGTGTGTGGTCTCAAAATGAGGAGTAAGCCGTTCAGAAATGACAGGAGAAGGCATTCCCCCCCCCCCTCTGGTGGAAAGCTGGGAACTCTCTGCCTCAATGGCTGTGAATCTTCAGTCTCCAAGAATAGTCAAGGTGCAGATGGATAGAATTTTGGTTTGTAAGTAAAGCTAAAGGTACAAAGTTTGTGCAGGAAAGTGGGGCAAAGATAAAGGTCCAGAGTGATTTCTTCCAAAGGTGGAACATGCACCAGAAACAGATGTACCTACTACTTATCATGTTGTTATTTAAAGACCCACCTGCACATCTTAGATGTAGGTTGTACCATCAACAAGGCAGCGCAGCAGCTTCTATTACTAAACTTCAGGAACTATTCTCACTCTCATCTTCTTACGACTAATTAGAAATGACAATAAATGCTTCCATGCTGGCAATACCTAGATCTCCAATTAATAAAAGTTGTGGCCATGCCAATATTTCAACCAATGTCCAACACAACTTTCCCCATTGATGTGCCATCTGTCTCCATGGGTTGACCCCAAAATAGAATAGAACACCAGCAAAACAATTCATGTCTTATTCGTGATAACAGACCCCTTGTGTCCCTCCAAATCTTTACAAAAGGCAGATACGTTTTTTTTTTAATGAATGGGTTAAATATATTTCAGAGCTTTCACTCATGGCTAGAAGTTTTATTTTAATCTGTTTTCTGTTATTTATGACTAAATTTAAACCTTGTTTACAGGATAGCTGTAACTGTGGAATCATTCAAACTTTGCAGCTGGTTTGAATCAGAAAGCTCAACGTGCTTAACAGGGCTGAGATTTAAAGGGGTACATACACTTGTTAAGGCAACTGATTAATAGGCCAGCCAAAATACTTCTCCCGCTAAGGTTGACTTTAGACTTGAGATGCAGCACAGAAACAGGGCCTTCGGCCCATTGAGTCCACAACGACCACTGATCACCCCTTGCACTAGCAATATCCTACACATTAGGGACAATTTACAATTTTACCGAAACCAATTAATCTACAAACCTGTAGTCTTTGGAATGGGGAAGGAAACCAGAGAAAACCCATACAGTTCACAGGGAGAATGTACAAACTCCATACAGACAGCTCCCTTAGTTGGGATCGAACCTGGTTCTCTGGCGTTCCGGGTCTAAGGCAGCAATTCCACCACTGTTCTGCCGTTTTATTGTGCTGCAAAGTGTCCTCGGACAGTCAGAATCTACTGTTAAAGTATATTCCTATATTTTGAAGCCTTTTCCTTAGAAGGTAGGGAGTGAGTGTTTCAACCAATTAGCCCCCATATCAGCAGTTTAAAATCACCCAGAATATAGATATATATTCCCCACTGCATACCCAACCAACCTGATTCCTTTTAGTCCCAAAATGTGTCTTTCTACAGTAAAAACAACAATTTCAGTTTGTTATTGGTAGATTTAAGTCATGCAGAAATTGCTAAGCACATCTTTCTATAGTTGTGTCAAGGCCAAATAATAGGGGGTTTGAAGAGCTAATAATTGTTTCATCACTGCCCAGCAATTAACAATGATTTATTTCTAAACAAACCTGCTTATTGACAAAGTTTTCAAAACCCTCCAGCACAGCAGTATAACAGAGCTTTATTTGTCATTCGGTACCGAAGTACCGAACGAAACTACATAGCAGTCATAGAAAAAAAGAACACAAGACACATAGCCCCAACACAAACGTCCATCACAGTGACTCCAAACACCCCCTCACTGTGATGGAGGCAACAAAACTTCCACTCTCTTCCCCACGCCCACGGACAGACAGCTCGTCCCCGACCGACCCGCACAGTCCCCGCAAGGGGATGGAAGTCCCCCCGGCCGAATCGCACCGGGCGCTGAAACGTCTCGCGGCCGAGCCGGGCGATGAAAGGCCCCGCGACCATGCCTTGCGCAGCTAAGTCCCGTGGTCGAGCCGCACCAGCGATGTAAAGTCCCGCAGCCGAGCCGCACCGGGCGATGTTATGTATCAATTATAAGCAACCCTTCTAATCTCCATTGCATAGTCTTGTGTGGAAAGGCACCAATTAAAGTTCACTATATTATATGGAGAGAAATGTGGCAGTGCCTTTGGCCAAATATCTCCCCATTCATTTGGATTAAACCTAGCAAAACATCAGAACATCTCATGGTATCATTTGTCACCAATGGATATTACATAACCCAAGCTAGAAGTTTCTAGATTTAGGTCAGATCCCACAAACATGAGGCAGACACTTCAACACATTATTGCTGGAGCAGTACATTTTCAGTCTTTCCAGATGAAATGCCAAATTTGAGACTTTCTTCTAAGGGGATATGAAACATTACCACTGCAAAGACCCAGGAGTTTTTCAATACAATACAATATATCTTTATTGTCATTGTCAGGCGGACAACGAGATTGGGAAGCGACTTCCATACGATGCAATAAATTAATTCGCTAATCAGCATAAATTTAGACAACCCAGTGAGACAAAATTAGAGAGTTTTAAAACAGAATAAAGTGCAAATAGGTATGTGCCGGTTCGCTGTGCGATGTGACCATCCGACTCAGCAGGACCGGTTCAGAGCAGCTATGGCCCTGGGGATGAAGCTGTTCCCGAGTCTGGTGGTGCAGGCGTAGAAGGCCTTGTAGCGTCTTCCAGATGGTAGAAGTTCGAACAGACTATTGCAGGGGTATGAGGAGTCTTTGTGAATGCTGGTGGCTTTCCTGAGGCATCGTTTGTTGTAGATGCCCTCCAAGGCTGGTAGCTGTGTTCCGATAATCTTCTGAGCTCTATAGACTACCCGCTGAAGGACTCTCCTCTCTGCCTCCGTGCAGCTGAGATACCACACAGGGATGCCATGCGTTAGGATGCTCTCTGTGGTGCAGCGGTAGAAGGTCGTCAGCAGCTGTTGGGGCAGACCAGACTTTTTCCAGTGTTCTCAGGTAGAACAGTCGTTGCTGCACCTTCTTGACCAGTGCAGTGGTGTTAGTGGATCATGTGAGGTCCTCCGAAATGAGAGTGCCCAGAAACTTGAAGCTGGACACTCTCTCCACACTGTCCCCGTTGATAAAGATCGGAGCGTATTCCCCATTATGTGACCTACGGAAGTTGATGATCAGCTCCTTGGTCTTGGAGGTGTTTAGGGACAGGCTGTTATCTGAGCACCAGTCTGCCAGGTTCTGCACCTCCGCTCTGTAGTGTATTTCATCACCGTTGGTGATCAGCCCGATCACCGTTGTGTCATCTGCAAACTTGACAATGGTATTGGTGTCGAATGCAGGAACACAGTCGTGTGTGAATAGGGAGTAGCGCATGGGGCTCAAAACACAGCCCTGTGGTGTGCCGCTCAGGGTGATAGTGGAGGACAGGTGCGGGCCCATTCTCACTGCCTGCGGTCGCTCCATCAAGAAATCCAGGATCCAGTCACATAACGACGAGCTGAGGCCTAGCTGGTGGAGTTTGGTGATGAGCTTTTTTAAAAAAAAAATTAATCAAAAATATTTATTCAAATATTAAAATAATATATACAACACAATAAAACCAAAACAGAACCCACCACCAGAATACTATACAAACAAATATACCAATTGAAACTATTATACAATTATATTACAATCCCCATCCAGGATACATCCAATCCCCCGCGGTGCCCAGCGGTCCCGGAAATCCTCCAGGGTACCCGTGGACAGCGCGTGGTCCCTCTCCAACACCACCTGGGCGCGGATGTAACCCCGGAAAAGGGGTAGGCAGCTGGCTCGGGCAGAGCCCTTGGTGATGAGCTTGGTGGGGATGACCGTGTTGAAGGCAGAGCTATAGTCTATGAATAGCGTCCTCACGTACGTGCCCTGTCTCTCCAGGTGAGTCAGGACAGTGTGAAGAGCCAGAGAGATGGCATCCTCTGTGTATCTGTTTGCCCTGTATGCAAATTGATGCGAGTCCAGTGAGGCAGTGATGCTGGATTTGATGTGTGAGAGGACCAGCCTTTCAAAGCACTTTATGATTATTGGTGTTAGGGCAACCGGACGGTAGTCGTTCAGGTTAGTGATTTTTGTTTTTTTCGGCACCGGCACTATGGTAGCCGACTTCAGGCACTTGGGGACCATAGCCAGAGATAACGACAGGATAAAGATCCTGGTGAATACCTCAGCCAGCTGTTCAGCACAGTCCCTCAGTACACTTCCTTGAACTCCATCCGGGCCTGCAGCCTTGCGTGGGTTGACCCTTCGCAGAACACACTGTACTTCCTGTGTGCTCAATGTTAAGACTTGTCCCTCCGCCTTAGCTGGGGTTCTTCCACTCACAGTGGTGTTGCCAGTTTCGAAGCGGGCAAAGAAGGTGTTAAGCTCGTTGGTTAGTGTGACATCGCTGTGGTGGCAGGCAGGGCTGCTCTTGTAGTCAGTGATGTCCCTGACAACCTGCCACATGCTTCTAGTGTCCGTGGTATTGAAGTGGTCTTCCTACCACAATCAAGAGGTCACCCAGTCTTTACCATATGGTGGCTTCTGAAAACAAGTTGATGGAAAATTTGCTGTTGTCCTACTTCAATAGTCATAACTACAAGTCAAATCAGAATGCTAAATATTTTGAAAGGGATATCAAAGACTATGTACAAATGAAAGGCTTTGCTCCAGTATCTCAGTGCCAGGCTATTCAACTGTTGCGTGCATCAGAATTGAGGAAGATTTTTATTCTTCATCCCTCAAGGATGCAAATTAAATGAGGGTCATTTGTTTGCAATTAAAATTTCCATTTGTGGCTCAGTCTTCCATCTAATCCAAGGGGATCAACATAAGGTCCCAAGCCATCGAAGCAGATTTAGACCATTTAGCCCATCTAGTCTACTCCACCATTCAATCATGGCTGATCTATCTTGCCCTCAACTGCATACTCCTGCCTTTGACCCATAACCCCTGGCACAGATACCAACTAAGAACCTGTCAACCTCCACCTTAAAAATATCCAATGACTTGGCCTCCACAGCCATCTGTATCATTTGCTGCAGAGATTCATAAGAGCAAAGAATAGAATCAGAAGTGGGACATTTACCCAGCTTATTCAATATAATATAATATAATCATGGCTGACCTGTTATCTCAATGGTTCTTGCCTGTACTGAACCCATATCTCTCAATTCCATTAATGTACAAAACATTGAATATACTCAGTTCTCTATGAAAGAGAATTCCAAAGATTCACAACCACCTGGCTGAAGAAATCCTTTCTCAGCCTCAAGAGCTCAGCCCTTCATTTTAACCCCTCGGACCAGATATCCCAATAAGGGAAACAACATCCCTCCATCAACCCAATCAAGCCTCAAAATAATATTGTGCATTTCAACAAGATCACTTCTAAATAAAGGAGAGCATTAGCTCAGTCTGCACAATGTTTTCTCAAAGGACAATCTCTATCTCCAGTACAAATCAGACAACCATTTTGTTGTTCTTCCTCTACCACAAATGTTTCCTTTTCAGGTTGGGAACCCAGACCTGTACACAATATTCCAAAGCAGTCTTGCCAGGACTTGCACAACTTTAACATGATGTGTTTAATTGCAAAATAACTTCAACACAACAGTAATGACTAAAATACCATTGCTTTCCTGCTTACTTGCTGTATCTGAACATTACCTTTCATTGATTAGTGTATAATGTCACCCAGGTTCATCTGAGCACTTTCCAATCCCTTACCATTTAAAATAAAGCTCTTATATTTTATTCTATCAAAGTAGACAATATCAATTTATTTTGCACAGAATATTCTATCATTGCCTTCACCTACCTCGGCTATACCCTATGAGATTGCTCTGCACCCTCTTTCACTCTACCTTCACATCATTATAAACTTGACTTTATTACACTAGGACCTTTCATCCTAATCATTGCTGTAGTGTCAACAGCTGGGGCCTGAGAACTGACTTTATTGCACTCCACCAATTACACTCATTCATTCCCCTACTTTGTTTACTGCCCATTAACCAATTATCAATCCACCTCAATAGATTCTCCTTAATCACACATGCTCCAACTTTGTTTAATAACCTGTTAGTTGACTCCTCAACAAAGTCCAATACTCAACTGGTTCTCCCATTTCAATTCTGCAAGAAGTTTTGATTCCACTTGAAACTTTGTTTGTTTGCTTTCTCTTTTATAATTCTTTTACTTTGGGCTTGAATTTGTCTCTCCAGTCTTGCTAGACAGGGTTCTATCTGCCAATGCAATATTGGTGGCAAGATTATGTTTTATCATCCCCGACTAGCAAATTTCTTTATATGAAACTATTTTAATTCAGAAAATGTGCATTCAGATCCCAGCAGGGCAATTTAAGAATTTGGATTCAGTTTAAAAAATTTGGAAATTAAAACAATCTGATATCAGGAAAATAGACCTTGAAGCTGTTGGTTTGTAATGAAAACTCAAATAACTCACTAATGTCACCTTAGGGAAGGAAATTTATTCTTGCTTGGTGTGGTCTATACATGCTTTTATTTCCATATCTACATAATTGACTCTTAACCGCACTGTGAAACAATCTTGTGAGCAAAGCTTTTGCCTCAAATTTTTAATGATCATTTTAGAGATAGTCGCAAAAGAATATGCTTTAAAAAATGTACTCCCATTTTGTCCGGCTCCTGACATTTTAATATCACAAACGGAAACAAGGGAATCTATAAACAAAAGGCGGGAGAATGTACATCCAATTGCCTTTGACAATTGCATGTTGCTGTAGTATTGGAAGTTTTAACTAACATTCAAAATCAACCTCTATCAATTAGTTTAAATGTAATTCAGATATAAAAAGAAGAAAAACCCCTCTGATAAAGAACTCAGGGGATAATGGGTCTAAAAATCACCTGATCCCCCCAAAATAATGATACAGCAAAACTCCAGAGAACTAATTTGAGTCAAAACCTTCTACAAGGAAATTGTAGAAGGCTGGAGCTTTTTTGGAGTTTAATCTGGGTTATTGTGAGGACTTACACTTTAGGTGGTCAATTGCAAGAGTAAAGTGTACAATCAATGGCAGGATCCTTAACAGCATTGATGTGCAGATAGATTTTGGAGTCCAAGTCCGTAGGTCTCTGAAAGTAGTAATACAATTCAACAGAATGGTAAAGAAACCATATGGTATGCTTGGCCTCATCGGTTTGGTCATTGGGTATAAGAGTCAGAGAGTTATTTTGCAGCTTTATAAAAATTTGGTTGGGCTGTATTTAGAATATTGTATGCAGTTCTGGTCACCCCATTACATGAAAGATGTGGAGAGAGTGCTGATGAGGTTTACCGGAATGCTGCCTATGAGCTACAAGGAGAGGTTGGAGGAACGTGGATTAATTTCTCTCCAAAACCAAAAGTTGGGGGGAAACCTGATAGAAGTAGATATGAATGTTATGACAGGCATAGATAGAGAAGACAGTCAGAATCTTTTTCCTGGGGTTTAAATGTCCGAGATGAGAGGGTATTGCTTGAAGGTGAGAGGCAAAGTTTAAAGGAGATACGCGAGGTGAGATTGTTTATACAGTGGATGGTGGGATCCTGGAATGTGCTGGCAAGTTTGTCGGTAGAGGCAGATATGATAGTGGCATTTAAAAGACTATTATACAGATACATGGATATGCATGGAACGGAGAGTGATGGATAATGTGCAGGCAGATGAGATTAATTTATCTTGACCTTATGTTCGATGCAGACACTGTGGGCCGAATGGCCTGTTTCTGTGCTGTACTGTTCTATGTTGTTTATGCCAACTCCAAAATGATTTAATTGTGGGTAAAGTGCTTTGGATCATGTTGAGATGGTGAAATTCATTCACTGGTCATGTTTATCAACCACTCTCCATCTCCCCAAATTATTTTTTTGAGGATTATCATTTCCTTGTATATTCCACTCTCTTTAAAATTGGCAGTGCATAGAGAAACATTGTAAACCATTAAACAATGCTAGTGGAATGAATGGAAATGGGGAGAAGGCAGGCACGGGTTACTGATTGTGGATGATCAGCCATGATCACAATGAATGGTGGTGCTGGCTCGCAGGGCCGAATGGCCTCCTCCTAAACCTATTTTCTATGTTTCTATGTTTCTAATGCAAACGGGAGATAGTGTAGGTAGGAAGGGTGGGGGAGAGGGTGGAGGAGACATGGGGGAGAGAAGGAGTGGGGTATGGATTGGAAGGTGAGGGGGAAGGAGGGGAAGAGGGGTGGGGTGGGGGCATGGAGAAGATGGGTGGAGGTGTGGAGAACAGGACAGATAATGGGATGGAGGTTAGTAACATTTCCCAATTCATTAAAGTTCCTCCAAGCTGGTTAGAATAAAAAGGATCAAACAAGTTCATTAAGATGAAACTTTGGCTAATATCTTACATGACAGGATGTTTCTGAAGTTAGTTAAAATCGCTCTCAAACTTAAACAAGCAGCGAATTGCACCTAGAGCACTCCACGGAATAGTTTGCCTGAGGGTCTGTCACATTCCCGTGGCAATTTCCCTCTCCAAAGAATCCAAATCAGAAATAAATGAATAATGTTGACCAGAAAAGACGTGCAAGAGTTTATGTAAAATGAGGATACCAAGGTTTAAACAGTGTGAGAATGTGAAATTGCAATCTGTCACTCAGACAGGAGCAGCTTGTCACTTTGGAAAATTAATTGCTTCAACTTTTAGTTAACATCTGCTTTATGAACTCATGTTTTACTCTTCCGCTGCTGCATTGCCATAAGGTTCTGAGGTGATTAATCTGCCCAGTAACAATCCAGACCTCTGAGTTCAAATCCCACCAAGGTAGCTTGTGGAATTTAAAGTTGGTTAATAATCTGGAATTTGCAATAACAATTAGTCTTTGTAATGATCATCACAAAAACTTCCAATTCTAGTAAAAGCCCATCTGGCACATTAGTGCCCTTTAGGGGAGCAAATCCGACATGCTCACCTGGTCTGGTCCATGGGGCTGATTTTTGTTTAAATGCCCAAAAATGCTACTCAGAAAAAAGGAGAAATAATGTTACTTATTTAATATTAAATAAATGTGCTCACAGGCATGTGCACGCACACTTACACACACATGCCCTGTATGACACCAACACATTATCTAAAGAAGGGTTCCGACCCAAAACATCACCCATCCTTTTTCTCCAGAGATGCTGCTTGACCTGCTGAGTTACTCCAGCACTTTGTGTCTATCTTTGGTATACCCTCACACACCTATGCTCACACACACACATGCATGCACATACATATGCACGCACATACACACACAATTGCAAGCTTGCATGCTCTCCCTGTGACCAGGTATAGATACAGGTCAAGAGTGTTTTATTGTCATGTGTCCCAGATAGAACAATGAAATTCTTACTTGCTGCAGTACAACAGAATATGTAAACATAGTACACTGATATGTAAACATACTGTAGTACACAGGTTAATTAGCTTCAGTAAATTGTTCCCAATGAGTGTGGGTGAGGAGTAGAATCTGTGGGAAGTTGATGAGAATGTGGGAAGAATATAATGTCGGATTGGTTAAGATGGGTAGTTGATGGGCTCAGTGGGCTGAAGGGCCTGTTTCTCTGCTGTACGACTCGAACACCCATAGTTGAAGATTTATCACCCTTTGATAGAATTTGATGAAAATCATGCTGAAATTCGACATTGCATAGTGTACCTATTGAAAATGTAATTCCATGCAGTTCATAATCAAGCTCACAAAATCTGGATTACTGTCTGTAAACCTTTTCTCTTCCAATTGTGCTTCCTTTAACACACTCCATAAAATTTACCAAGAGTCAGCTCACCTTTGGTAATATGCGGCTATATGTCAAATTTTATTCTATTACCCCACCCATTGTTTTGGAAATGTATTAACACAAGTTGTTATTGGATTCTTCAGCCACCAACTTCCAGTTGGAATATTTCATTCTCTCAAAATGGGATCGCCTCCCAATGAAATGTGATAGTCCCTTTAGAAAGGCATTTCTTCATGACTCCTGCCTCCTTCATTCTTACATCCATTTGTCAGTAAAGTTTCATTACTATCTGGCATTTTTTGGAAAGGGACAATTCTTTTCCTCCCTAAGTTCTTGTGAGGAGTTGAATATATTATGTGAAACTACCGTATTATTTTCTTCAAATAAAATATCAGATAACCTCCCAATCTCAAGGATCTTAAGCCACACAGTCTTACAGCTATTTTTGAAATGGCACTTAAACTTCAACTTTGGGGCGGCGGCACAATAGTAGTGGAGTTACTGCCTTACAGCACCGGAGACCTTGATTCGATCCTAACTTCTGGTGCTCTCTGTACGGAACTTGTACTTTCTCCCTGTGACCACGTGGGTTTTCTCCAGGTGCTCCAGTTTCCTCCCACATTCCAAAGACGTACAGGTTTGTTTGTAGGTTAATTGGCTTTGTTAAAAGTGTAGGATAGTGCTAGTGTGTGGGATGATCGCTGGTCGGCATGCACTCAGTGGGCCGTAGGGCCTGTTTCCATGCTGTGTCTGTAAAGTCCAAAGTTAAGAGAATTTCAGGAAAGCAACTTTTCCCATTTGAAAAATAAATGAAACAAGACCTTTAAAACGACATCTCCACAGCTTAGCTGTTTTAATCCAATGGGACAAGGCCACTTTAAAATCAACAAATCATCCTAAATCCGATAAATCTGAATGTCGTTTTCACAATTTGTATGTTGATAGAGGGCATTCAAAAAAAAAGAAGAGAATCAGTGCAATATTCAACATGGAACTGAATTGCTGCTGTCAAGCTAAAACAAATTAACCGTGACATTTAAAAATAAATCTACTCAAACAGTTCAACCCAAGATCCATGCTGAATTAAGCAATCTCAGCCAGGGTTAGCTATCATGGTCTCCGATGATTGTCACTACCTATGGGAGGACCGTAATCCTGATTGCTGCTAAATATCTCCTTCGGGGAGCTTCATCGCCAGGTGCATGAATAGGTTTAGATACAAAGAACTGCAGATGTTGTTTTAGAAAAAATACACAAAGTGCTGGAGTAACTCAGTGAGTCATAGAAACATAGAAACATTGAACATAGAAAATAGGTGCAGGTGTAGGCCATTCAGCCCTTCGAGCTAGCACCACCATTCAATGTGATCATGGCTGGTCATCCAGAATCAGTACCTTGTTCCTGCTTTCTCCCCATATCCCTTGATTCTGTTAGCCCGGAGAGCTATATCCAATTCTCTCTTGAATACGTCCATTGAATTGGCCTTCACTGCCTTCTGTGGCAGAGAATTCCACAGATTCACAACTCTCTCGGAGAAAAAGATGAGATGAGTTTTCCCTCATCTCAGTCCTAAATGTCCTACCCCTTATTCTTAAACTGTGACCACTGGTTCTAGACTCCCCCAACATCGGAGTCAGACATCTCTAGAGAACATGGAGAGGTGACGTTTCGGGTCATGACCCTTCTTCAGATTCATTGTGGTGGGGGAGGGGGGGGGTATGTTGCACAAAGCTGGAAGAGAGATAGGTTTGGGTAAAGCTTGGTGAGTCATAGGTGGATACAGACGAGAGTGTGTTTTGATAGGCAGATGGTTGGATAAAGGGCAGAGATGAAAAGGCACAAAGATGTGAAAGGTGTGAATTGTGGAATCAGAGGAACGAATAGAGGTGGAAGGGGAGGGAGAAGGTGAGAAATGGGTGCATGTCCAGGTGGTGCGCAGAAAGAGAGAGAGGATGGCAAAGGAAAGGTTGTTTCTCAGTTAGTTACTGAAAATTGGGAAATTCAACTTTCTGAATAGGTTTGATCACCATTCATTTTGCCTTGGTCATATACGAAGAGCAAGAAAACAATAGGAGGAAGAAGTTAAAGGTTCCATCCCCAATAGAGGAATATAAACAGTGGAGGAGGTTTGTGCAGCTTAATTCCTGAATGTTTCACCTTCAATTCCCTGCCATCTAGACATTTGTGTTTAAAGAGGTAATTATTTAATCATTATTCTAAAAGGGTTGAGTCAGATCGCAATTCTCCCTGGTGTATAAAATACATTCTGTGCAAAAACCCCTAAAATTACCAGTGTGTGGACTCATGCAAATCCAATCTTGGCCTCTGACCTTGAACATGGTGCACTGTTGAAAAGCTTGTGTTGTATTACTGTTTGATTCACTCCCACTGTTCCTTCCTTAACCTTCTCTAATCCTCGATGGCCACCAGCCAGTGAGCGGAATGTGGGGAAAAGAAAATTGCAAATTCTCACACAGCACTCCAATCTTAAAAAAAAAATTCTCCCCTCCCCCAATACGATTAGTGTAAATTACTTTTTCTGGCCTCAGCTTCCCTACATATCAGTTTTGTGACAAGCTGATTTCCATATTAAATACTTAATATAGTGTGCGGTGAGTAGAAAGCTGTGTGGGACTGCAGTGTGCCAACACTCGAAGATCGAGATTTGATGGACAGTGTATCTTAAAACATAAATGTCTGCGCAAAGCTTGGAAGAATGAGTTTTTAATTCTCTCTTGCTCCTCACACTCTTCCTGCAGATATTTTCCAGTTCCCTGGAGGGTTGTTGATGGGAATACTCATTATAGATTTAATAAACCAAATGATTCAGTCAGGTAATGGAGTCATGCACATGACAGGTTATTTTTCAAATGATCTTTCTCCGGTTCAAGTCCCTCCACAGCATGGACTCTCCCTGTCTCTGTTTCCATCTCCAGTCTCGACAGCCATGAGAATGTATTCTCCCAGTGGCACAGTGGCAGAGTTGCTGCCTTGCAATGCCAGAGACCCGGGTTTAATCCTGAATAAGGGTGCTGTCCGCACGGAGTTTGCAAGATCTCCCGCCTGGGTTTTCTCCGGTTGCTCCGGTTTCCTCCTACATTTTAAAGGTGTGCAGGTTTGTGGGTTAATTGGCTTCTGTATATTGTCCCTAGTGCGAAGGATGGAACTAGTGTACGGATGATCATTGGTCAGTGCAGACTCTGTTTCCACACTGTATCCCGAAGCTAAACTGAACTAAATTAAACTAAACTAAACTAAACTAAACTAAACTAAAATAAACTAAAATAAACTAAAATAAACTAAAATAAACTAAAATAAACTAAAATAAACTAAAATAAACTCTGCAACTTTCCATTCCTTTGTTCCCCCATGCACTTGCCTATAACTGAAGCTCTTGAATTTCTCAGCAAACCTCTCCACAACTCCTTCTTCTTACATTTCTTGTCCTAAAATTTACTCTTCTGTTCCTGAAATAACATTAGCTGATAAACCTCATGCTAAAATAACTCAGAATACTCTACTACTTTATAAGTACTTGGGTGTGTAAGATCATGAGGGGATATAGATAGTGTGAATGCCCAGAGTCTTTTACCCAGGGTAGGGGAATCAAGAACTAAGGGCTATATGTTTATGGTGAGGGGGGAAAGATTTAATTAGAACCTGAGTGGTAACCTTTTCTTTCTGCCTCAGGAAAGCAACCAATATAATACACCCCAGTCATTCCCTTTTCTCCCCTCTCCCGTCGGATGGAAGATGCAAAAGCTTGAAAGCACGTACCACCCAATTTAGGAAGAGCGTCCCCACTGTTATCAGACTATTGAGCAGCCCTCTCATAAGCTAAAGGTGTAGTCCAGATTTCCCAGCTTATCTCACTGAGGCCCTTGCATTTCTTCTTTACCTGTACTTTCTCTGTAACTGTAACGCTCTAATGTGGTAATTCTATATTCTGCACTCTGGTATTTTTCACTTTGCACTACCTGTTGAACTTGAGTAATGGGTTGACTGTACTCAAGTATAGTATGATTTGACAAGATGGCACTCAAAGTTCTTCACTCTATCTCAGTATATGTGATGATTATAAACCAATACCAATATTCAGCATCTTAAGAAGGTTCTTGATCTGAAACCCTGTGTCCACTCCCACCACAAATGTTGCCTGACCCGCTGAGTTCTTCCAGCACTTCACTTTTCACGAGAGATCCCATCATCTGCAGCCTCTTGTGTCACTAATACTCAGATGAAAGGCTTTAGGCTAGTCACATTAATTAATTATTTTACTCACATGGGGATGCATGTTAGTCACATGAAGTATGTTAGTTACATGAAAGGTAACATGTGTGTTAATCCTCAGAGGAATGCATGTTAATCACATAAGTAGATGTACTTTAGTTACTTTGGGATCAGCACAGAAGAACAGAAATCCGTCAAAAGGAAGTATATTAATCATGTAGATTGAATTGAATTGAATTGAATAAATTTTATTAGCCAAGTATGTATACACAAGGAATTTGCCTTGGTGCTTTGCTCGCAAGTAACAACATGATATACAGTCAACAATTAAAAATACAACATTATAATTTAAACATGTGAAGAATGAAATAAAATACCAGAGCAAAAGGAGGCTACAGACTTTTGGTTGTTGAGTAGAGCTACTGCTCGTGGAAAAAAAGCTGTTTTTATATCTGGCTGTGGCGGCTTTGACAGTCCGGAGTCGCCTTGCAGAAGGAAGTGCTTCAAAGAGTTTGTGGCAAGGGTGAGAGGGGTTGGAGATAATCTTACCCGCTCGCTTCCTGGCCCTCATCGATGGGGGGGAAGGTTGCAGCCAACAACCTTCTCGGCTGATCGAATGATGCGCTGCAACCTCCGGATATCATGCGTGGTGGCTGAGCCAAACCAGACCATGATGTGAAGGTGAGGACAGACTCTCTGATGGCAGTATATAACAGGACCATCATTGCCTTTGGCAGATTGTATTCTCTCAGCAACCGCAGGAAGTACATTCTCTGATGGGTCTTTTTTGACAGTGGAGTCAATGTTGACCTCGCATTTAAGGTCCCTGGAGATGATGGTTCCAAGGAACTTAAATGAGTCCACAGATGTGACTGTGGTGTTGTTGATGGTGAGTGAGGGGATGGGAGGGGGAGCTCTCCTAAAATCTACATCAATTCCATTGTCTTAAGAGCATTGAGCTCCAGGTTGTTGCGATGGCACCAGGACGCCAGCTATGTCACTTCCTGTCTGGAGGTAGGCAGATTCCTCCCCATCCTGGATCAGCCCAATCAGGGTTGTGTCATCCGCAAACTTGAGAAGCTTGACAGAGGAGTCTGTGGAGGTGCAGTCATTGGTGTAGAGAGAGTAAAGGAGAGGGGAGAGTACGCAGCCTTGCGGTGCTCCTATGCTGAGGGTTAGCGAGTCCGTGATGTGCTTTTCCAGCCTCCCATGCTGCTTCCTGTCTGTCAGGAAGTTGGTGATCCACTGACAGAGGGGTTCGGGCACAGTCAACTGGGAGAGTTTGGAATGTAGTAGCTCTGGCACGATGGTGTTGAATGCAGAGCTAAAATCCACAAACAAAATCCTGGCATAGGTCCCCTGTCGGTCAAGGTGCTGGAGGATGAAGTGCAGGCCTAGGTTAACTGCATCATCCACTGATCTATAGGCCCGGTATGCAAACTGCAGTGGGTCCAGCAGGGGGTTTGTGATATTTTTCAGGTGGGCCAGCACAAGTCTTTCAATGGTCTTCATGATTACAGAGGTCAGTGATGAAGGTGTTATCGGCATAAGAGAGGATCACAGCTCCAGCATGGTGTAAACCCAAAAAGGAAGATGCTATATAATCTGTGCCTTTCTGATCATCCTTTGTCAATTAATAGAACCACAATAAAGGGCGATGTGTCAATTTTTAAACAATACCACCGCACTTCCCATTGTTAGTCATTGTGGGGAAATGAGGAGGTGTGTTACAGGCAGCACTGATGTCTAGCCTCACTCCCACTACCACATTGTAAGTATTTGAGGGGATGTATTACTCAACTAATTCTCACCTCTGTCATTGGGGAAAGCCCCCTTTATTTTAAGAAGGGGAAATCCTAATTAATCGTAAGCCACAGATTTCGGACAAGTACGTGGGCTCTAAATTATGAATGAAAAGGGCTGTAAAGAGTGTATAAACCAACGAGAGGAATAGATCGGGTAGATGCACAGAGTCTCTTGCCCAGAGTAGGTGAATCGAGGACCAGAGTACATAAATTTAAGGTGAAGGGGAAAAGATTTAATAGGAATCTGAGGGGTAACTTTTTCACCCAAAGGGTGGTGGGTGTATGGAACAAGCCGCCAGAGTAGATAGTTGAGGCAGGGACTATCCCAACATTTAAGAAACAGTTGGACAGGTACATGGATAGGACAGGTTTGGAAGGATATGTACTAAATGCGGACAGGTGGGACTTGTGTAGTGGGACGTATTGGCCAGTGTGGGCAAGTTGGGCCGAAGGGCCAACACTGTATCACTGTATGATTCTATAAAGAACGCCCAACAGTTTACCAAGCCACACATGTTATGATGTCTCAGCCTATGATAAACGAGGGAAATGATGGAAGTTGAACTCAACTCTCCATAGGGTGAGCTTCCTATTTAGGCTAGTCAGCTGAAGGTTGAAGTAACAGTGAATGAAGTAGGAACATAATCCTGTTGGGTAAATCCCGCGGAGTGAATCATTTTTGAGAGCTACAAAGTCAATTGGGTTGGAGCATCTATTGTCGAAAGTGGTAAAACAAAACTTGCACAATGTCCGAACATCCTAAAGAATTTTACAGCCGATGTGGTCCGTTACTACCTGAATGTCTAGCACAGTGGTACATATAATGGACCAAGATCAGGTTCAGCACAAACTCAGGGAGTGAGCCTGGCACCAAAACGCAGGACATTGAGTAAAATCTTGGGAAAGAAGCAAGAAGAGTTGGTGGTTCTGTGGAAAAAAAAGATTGCAGGGAATGAGATTGTTTTGCGAGGTGGTACAGACTCCAAGAACCAAAAATGTCCTCTGATATTGTGAGGATGTATGAAAATATGGAAAATTCTCATTGGGGTCTGAATAATAAAAGGATTGTGGCAGCCACCCAGCTGCTTCTGTGGAGTCTATCTCCACCTTTACTAGAGGGTAACGTACGAGAAAGAATGAGCAGGAACGTTTGCACTCGTGCGGAAATTTAAATGGTGATGAGCATTTCCAACCATGAACAATGGGGCCCGGCCACATTTTGTGTTCAAGCCAGAAAGGTGTGACAAATTCCATGAGTGATTGAGACCACTGCCCTACTCATGGGAGGCCGTCACTGCCTAAGGTAGTTTAGCGAGTGTGCTGGGGCCCAAAGCTGAGATGATTGCCGTTTTCTTTGCTGGCAGTTCATCATGCTTTAGTGTGCTCAGTCTGACTTGAGCACTTGTGAATTTATCAGCGCAAGCAGAGCTATTAGTGGTAACAGAGGGAATAACGGCAGAAAGCAAGCAGCCCTGAAAGGACACTTGTAACAGCGACAGCAGCTTAGCTCCAGGGACAGGATGGCAAATAAGCATCATTTTATTCTCCCTGAAAAGAAAAATGTCATTTGCTTACGTGCCGGCACAGTTTTAAAATCAGTTGTAAATAAGGGACCAATGGCTACGAAATCCAATCCATGACTGTTTTCGTTTTAGTTTTGGAGATACACCTCGGAAACTGGCCCTCTGGCCCACAAAGCCATCCAACGATCACCTGTACACTAGTTCTATCCAAAACACCAGGGTCAATTTACAGAAGCCAATTAACCTACAAACCTGCAGTTTAGTTTTTAGTTTAGCTTGATATAGTTTAGTTAAAGATACACTAGACAATAGGTGCAGGAGTAGGCCATTCGCCCTTCGAGCCTGCACCGCCATTCAATGTGATCATGGCTGATCATTCTCAATCAGTACCCCGTTCCTGCCTTCTTCCCATACCCCTGACTCCGCTATCCTTAAGAGCTCTATCTAGCTCTCTCTTGAATTCATTCAGAGAATTGGCCTCCACTGCCTTCTGCGGCAGAGAATTATTTCCACAGATTCACAACTCTCTGACTGAAAACGTTTTTTCCTCATCTCAGTTCTAAATGGCCCTACCCTTATTCTTAAACTGTGCCCCCTTGTTCTTGGACTCCCCCAACATTGGGAACATGTTTCCTGCCTCTAACGTGTCCAACCCTTAATAATCTTATACGTTTCTTATCTTATACGTTTCGATAATATCTCCTCTCATCCTTCTAAATTCCAGTGTATGGAAACAGGCTCTTCGGCTCACCGGGTGCATGCCAGCCAGCGATACCCACGCACCAATTTACTATTTTTTCCATTGACAATAACCCTACATACCTGTACGTCTTTGGCGTGTGGGAGGAAACCGGAGCACCCAGAGAAAACCCACATGGTCACACGGAAAACGTACAAACTCCGTATAGACAGCACCCGTAGTCAAGATCAAACCCAGGTCCTCTGGCATTATAAGGGAGCAACTCTACCACTGCGCCAATGTACGGCCCAAAATTCATATTAATTTCACATTCAGTTGCAATAAAATTTCCAGAAGACTCCCCAAACTTACAGTCTTCGTGAGCATTTAATTGCTAAAGCATCTTTCTGACTGGGGAGGGAGAAATGGAATAGATTGTTCTTTCTGCAGCGTTGGAGGTTGAGGGGAGACCTGATTGAAGTGTTAAAAAAATAATGGGAGACATCCATAGACATAGTAGAGTCAGAACGTTACTTCCCCTGGGTGGAAATGTCAAAGACTAGAGGGCATTGTTTTAAGGTGAGAGGAGAAAAGTTTGAAATTAGATGTGCGAGTTTACACAGAGTGGTGAGTGTCTGGAATGCGCTGCTTGGGGTAGTGGAGGGGGCAGATACGATAGTAGCATTTAAGGGTCTAGCATTTAAGAAGCGTTGACACCAACGATAAACACATGGTCAGGCACCTTAAGGAGCGATGAGCAGACAGAGGAGACTAGTTTAACTTGGCATCATGGTAGACACAGACGTTGTGGGTCAAAGTGCCTGTTTCTTGTGCTGTTCTATGTTCTATCTGTATATTTTATTGGGCAGAAGATAAGAACAATTATGGAGAAAAAGGCAGCACAGTGGCGCAGCAGTAGAGTTGCTGCCTCATAGCACCAGAGACCCAGGTTCCATCCTGACAATGGGTGCTATCTGTATGGAGTTTGTATGTTCTCCCTGTGATTGCATGGGTCTTCTCCAGTTGCTCCAGTTTCCTCCCACATCCAAAGGTTGTTGAGGTTTGTAGGTTAATTGGCTTCTGTAAATTGTCCTAGTGTGAAAGATAGAACTAGTGTATGGGCGACCTTTGGTAGGCATGGACTCGGTGGGCCAAAGGGCCTTTGTTACGCTGTATATCAAAACTAAACTAAATTGTTGTTTTTTTACACACAGGAGAGATTCAGATAGAATTTATTTTTAGGAATTGGACAGACACCTAGAAACTTCAAGGTCGTGGGTAAAGATGGAGGAGTAGTGTAAATAATTGGATGGCTGTAAAGATGATGATGATGAAGGAATAGTGATATATTCACAAGTCACAAAGTTGTGCATTAAGAGATAAAAGCCAGTTGGTGGTATCACCATGCGTCATAGAGTCATACAGCATGGAAACAGGCCCTTAGTCCAACCATTCATACAAACACTAATCCTGCACTAATCCCCTTTCTATTCTCCCCACATCCCTGTCAACTCCCCCTTCCACAAACTCTACCACTTATCTGCAATTTACAATGCCCAGTAAATCTATGATTCCGTACAGCTTTGGGATGTGAGAGAAAACCACAGCAACTCTACACATAGCACCAGAGATCAGGATTGAACTCAGGTCTCTGGAGCTGTGAGGCAGAAGTGCTATTTTTCCCTCTCAACCCCATTCTCCTGCCTTCTCCCCGTAACCTTTGAAACCATTACTAATTAAGAACCTATCAAAACCTATCAATCTCGCTGTAAAATGTCCAACGATTTGGCCTCCAGAGCGTCTGTGGCAATGAATTGCACAGATTCACCACCCTCTGGCTAAAGAAGTTCCTGCTCATTTTCATTCTATAGGTACAACCTCTTATTCTGAGGCTTGTGCCTTCCGATCCTAAACACTCCCACTACTAGAAACATCCTCTTCACATCCACTCTCTCTAGGCTTTTCATTATTTGGTAAGCTTCAATAAGATCAGTAGAAAGAGGGAAGAGATCTCTCACTTTCCTCAAAGAGGCAAACCTGTGACCCACCTCACTGTAGGAACAATGCGATATAAGATGGTATGCCATCTCATGCCATTACTGCCCTTGTCCTGAACTTCCCAGAATCAGATGATGGTTTTGTTTTTTTAAATTTTACCTCAACTATTTGATTAAAAAACCCAAATAACTAAACTCAAGGGCATGATTTTTTTTTTCTCCCAATTGCGAAACCCAGGCAAGGTGCCAGGACCCACATTGCTGGACAAAGCCAGGGTGAAAAGTGTAGGGGAGAAAACAAGCTAAATCCAGGAGTAATGGCTTGGTGGATCAAAGGCAGTTTAATGTAAGAATGAGTGCCAGACATCATCAGAGAAAGCCAAAAATATCTCAAAGCATTCGTCTTATGAAATTCTCTTGAGAAATATTATTAAATTTTCCTCCAAAGATTAACTCTTGAACTCGTAAAAGCTCCTTTCAATATTTTCCAGCTGTTTGAGTTTTCTGAGTAACCACAGTTAATGAGTCATGATGACCATGCCTTTTAATACCAGCAGGTTCTGCTGCTGCATTCACCTGATTGCACACATATTCCTGGTGAAGCAACTAGATTACCGGGAATGGCTTCCTTTCCACTCCCAGACCAATACCTCCAATGTCTCCTGCAGATCTACCCTCAGCCTACCCCAATTTAAATGCATCTCCTTGGTAGCACAGTTTTTCAGCTGGTAGAGCCATTACTATACAGTGCCAGAGATCTGAGTTCAGTCCCAACCTCTGGTACGCTGTGTATAGAAAATCTAAAGAAGGGTCTCGACCCAAAACATCACCCATTTCTTCTCTCCAGAGATGCTGTTTGTCCTGCAGGGTTACTCCAACATTTTGTGTCTATCTTCGATTTAAACCAGCATCTGCAGTGCTTTCTTACACCTGCCGAAAATCCACGTGGTCACGGGAAGAACGTACAAACTCTGTACAGACAGCACCCATCGCCAGGATCGATACCCGGATCTCTGGCTCGAAGGCAGTAGCTCCACTGCTGCACCACTGTGTTGCATTTTAAGGGACTGTGAGTTGGTAGATTAATTGGCCACTATAAATTGTTCTCATCATAGGTGAGCCCATCTGCTGTTGAAATTCCTCAATGTGCCCTCCACACACTTGAACCGAAATTCAGCTATATTCAAATTGTTACCAAACTCCACCCTGATGGCACAGTGCCGTGGGTTTTCTCCAGGTGCTTCAGTTTCCTCCCACATAGCAAAGACATACAGATTTATCAGTTCATTGACTTATGTAAATTGCCCTTAGTGTCTAGGATGCAAAATTGGGATAGCATAGAACTAGTGTACGGGAGATCATTGGTCGCTGTGGACTCGGTGGGCTGAAGGGCCTGTTTCCACGCTGTATTTTTAAACCAAACTAAACTAAACTAAACACTTCATATCCCTCTGCTCAATATTTGGTTCCCGGGTGCTTCCCTTAGCACCCTTCATCCATTTCTAGCCTTTTCATTAATCACGTAACTTGAATCATGAGTTTGAACACTTTGCAACTGGTGACCTTGGTTTTAGCTGCTGACTGTTGAACCCATGGGTTCATAAACATTGAGGCACTGCAGAATCTGGATCAGGTGGAAGAACTCGGCAGGTCAGGCAGCATCTGTGGAGGGAACTGGACATGCCAACGTTTCGGATCTACGTCAATGGTTTGACCCGAAAAACATCATATGTCCACATCCCTTCACAGACACTGAGAATTGAGAAAGGGGATTCATCTTATTGGTGTGTAGAAAGGAACTGTGGATGCTGGTAAACATCAAAAATAGACATAAAGTGCTGGAGTAATTCTGCGGGTCAGGCAGCATTTCTGGAGAAAAAAGGATGAGAAAAATAATTTTTCCACAGAGATGCAACCTGACCTGCTGAGTTACTCCAGCACTTTGTGTCTATCTTCATTTTATTAGCTCTATAGATGGTTGTAAATGGTTTCCATCTTTCCAAAATCTGATGTTCCTTATCACTTGAAGAAATATTTTTTATATGTCTTTGAGCCCATATTAATTATTTTGAATATGTTTTGAAGTGTGTAATCCTGAGGATGTCACTGTAGCCTTCAGTGATCGCAGGTGGCAAGAAGTGGGGGGAAAAAATCAATTTGTGAAAGTCATACTTTGAAAAAAGCTGCACGCTAAATTCTGAATCATTAACTATGTATGAAAGGACAGTAATTACAAGTGATATGATGTTGATTACGGTGGTAAAGCCGGAAGTATATAATGTTATCTTCTGCTTTTCTCCAGGCTCAACACAGCAAATGATGTTAATGGAGCAGCAAAGAATGGACAATACAACCTGAAAGAGGCTAAACAAATGCTCAGCTACAGGTAAGGATAGAAACTTAGAATGCCTTATCTGCAAACTTTCTCCTCGGCAGTTTGAGCCCACTGACGAAGAATTCTCCAAAAAACAAAAAAATAAATCTGAAGCTCTGAATTAAGAAAATGTTATAGGAGTATGAATAGATTATAGGAGCAGAATTAAGCCATTTGGTCCATCAAGTCTATTCTGCCATTCAATCATGACCGATCTATTTTTCCCTCTCAACCCCATTCTGCTGCCTTCTCCCCAAAACCCCTAACACCCGTATTAATCAAGAATCTGTCAAGCTTCGCCTTTAAAAATATCCATTGACTTGGCCTCCACAATCTTTTGTGGCAATGAATTCCACAGATTCACCCCCCTCTGACTAAAGAAATTCCTCCTCATCTCCTTTCTATAGGTATGCCCTTTTATTCTGAGGCTATGGCCTCTGGTCCTAAACTCTACCACTATTGGAAACATCCTCTCCACATCCACTCTATCCAGGCCTTTAACTACTTGTTATGTTTCAATGAGGTCCACCCTCATCCTTCTAAACCAACGAGTACAGGCCCAGTGCCAGAGGAGGTAGGTGAGGCAGGTACTATCACAACATTTATGAAACATTGGGACAGGTGCATGGATAGGATTGGTTTAGAAGGATATGCGGCAAACACGGGCAGGTGAGAGTAGTGTAGATGGGACATGTTGGTCGGTGAGGGCAAGTTTGGCCAAAGTGCCTGTTTCCACACTGTAAGACTCTATGACCCTCTATGACAACTTCATCTGGTTAACTCTGCTGGAAAAGGGAGCATTACTGCAAACACGTGAGGAGTGAATAGGAGGGTTAGATTGCAGTAAGTAAAATATCGGAAAGACACAAAAGCAAATTTGAATTGACTGGTTCCTATCTGCCTGCTGTTTTCAACTCAGAGGTTACAAATTTTCTTTGAATAAAGTCGAAACAAAATAGAACCAGCAGATCTGGTAGGTTCTGGGACAAAGCAGATAGAATTAACTTTTTCACATGAACCTTTTAATCAGAATTTACTTCTAATGGGAATAATCCCATAACGGCCATTATCCAGTAGCATGTAACTTAGGGCGGTCCCTGTGCTTTCTTCTACAACTTCAGCTGACAGTAAGCCTTGAATACATTAAACTAATCTATATGAGATCTTAGGTAGGATTTTAAATTGCCCTCTTGCTCGACTGATCCCGTGCCTGAGAGAGCATGCAGAGGGTACCTCAGTCAACCTCTGCCAATAATCCAGAGATGGTCTGATGGGAAAAAAGGCATGGGAGGATTGAATGGTTCTTACCCCAATATTCTTCTAGGATATTTGGTCGGCACTTTGTGCTGCTTGACCTAATTTGGGAACACTGTTCATGGCAAATTAGAAGTCATTTCAGGCAATCCCATTTGTTTCATGGCTGTTCTGTGCTTTTAAGGATTCAGAAGATTGTAAGTGTCGAAACAAGGAACTGCAGATGCTGGTCAATACACACAAGGACATAAAGTGCTGGAGTAACTCAGCAGGGCAGGCAAAATCTCTGGAGTGGCTCCTGTACATTGGTTGAGACCAAATCGGCAACCATTTCGCTGAACACTTACCTGTGGGGGGAGGCCTATGGGATCTCCTGGTTGCCAACCATTTCAACTCCCCTTCCCCATTCCCACACTGACCTTTCTGTCCTGGGCCTCCTCCATTGCTAGAGTGAGGCCACATGCAAATTGGAGGAAAAGCACCTCATATTTTGCTTGGGTAACTTACAACCCAGCGGTATGAATGTTAAATTCTGTAATTATGTTACTTCTCATAACAGTCCCCTCCCCCATGTCCTCTTCCTCCACCCTAGTAATTTAACCAGTTCCACAGTTCACCACATTGTATCCCTCATGAGATCATACCTTTCTTAGCCAACAATGGGCCCACCAGTTATTCACAAAATGCTGGAGTAACTCAGCAGGTCAGGCAGCATCTCGGGAGAGAACGAATGGGTGACGTTTCGGGTCGAGACCCTTCTTCAGTCTGAAGAAGGGTCTCGACCCAAAACGTCACCCATTCCTTCTCTCCCGAGATGCTGCCTGACCTGCTGAGTTACTCCAGCATTTTGTGAATAAATCGATTTGTACCAGCATCTGCAGTTATTTTCTTATACTAATGGGCCCACCAGGATGTCACCCAGCCTATGGTCAGTTGTTGGCAGACCTGAGTGCTCCTGGTCTTTTCTCGCCTCCAGTTCTTCACCCCCCTTCGCCCTCCAGCCCCCCCATTCTCCATGCTCTACTTTCAGTCTGAAGAAGGGTCCAGGCCAGAAATATCACCTATCCTTTTCCTCCAGAGATGCTGCCTGACCCATTGAGTTACACCAGCACTTTGTGTCTACCTCTGGGGAACATGGAACGGTGATATTAGGTGGTGTATCTGGGTCAGAACATGGTTGTGGAGGCAGGGAGCTGTGGGAGTCACAGAGGGGGAGCATTAGAGAGAGTAGATGGGTTAAAAATATGAATTTATCACATTGTCCTTGTGAGTACATCTCACTGCCCCATGTGCAGATAATTAATGGAAATTGCCCTACATTTTACCACCACTTTTATAAATGGTTCATCATTTTTCAGGTGGGAAAGAGGTGCCACAAAATGCAGTGTATCAGAGCAATAGACCCCCATGGACATTTCAAATCAATCTAGCCTACCCACTGCACAATGGTGACTGATGGAGGCAAGGCACCATTGACACAAAGGCCAAACCTAGAGAGGACAGTGAGGGGAGTTCTGAAAGTTGTAAAAAAAATTCCCATCTTTAGGTCGACCATCCTATCAACAACGAGAGAGCGATCCTGAGCTACCATCTACCTCAATGGTGACCTGTGGGCTATCTTTAATCGGACTTTACTGGACTTTATTGCGCTCCATACATTATTTCCTTTTCCTTGTATCGGTACATTGTGGATGACTTGACTGTAATCACGTATCGTCATTTCACTGACTGGATAACACACAACAAGGAAGGTTTTCACTGTACCTCAGTAGACATTACAATAATAAACTAAACTAAAACTAAAGCAGAGAAAGTTATAAGGAAATACGGCACAGAAAAAGACTCTTCGACGAATTAAGTCCAAGCAGACCACTTAAATGTTGTCTCTGCTAACCTTACACTGGATCCAATTTTTTATTCACCCCACATCCCTGTTCACTCCTGCCCAGATTCCACAGTCACCTCCATACACTCGGGTTCAACTTACACTCACCAATCAACCTCTCAATCCACTTACTATGGTGATATGGGAAGAAAACGGAGCACCTCTGAGAAACCCAATGGACACAGGGAAAATGACCATGACCATAAGACATAGGAGCAAAATTAGGCCAATCAGCCCTTGAAGTCTTCTCCGTCATTTGATCATAGATGATCTATTTTTCCCCTCTCAACCCCATTCTCCCGCCTTCACCTTGTAACCTTTGACGTCCTTCCTAATCGAGAACTTATCAATCTCCACTTTAAAAATACCCAATGTCTTGGCCTCCACAGCCGTCTGAGACAATGAATTCCAAAGATTTACCACCCTCTGGCTAAAGAAATTCCTGCTCATCTCCATTCTAAAGGTACGTCTTTTTATTCTGAGGCTGTGCCCTCTGGTTCCAGACTGTCCCGCTACTGGAAACATCCACTTCATGTCCACTCTATCTAGGCTTTTCATATCCGTAGGTTTCAATGAATGTGCAAACTCTACAGACAGCAGCGGAGGTTAGGACTGAACCCAAGTCACTGGAACAATGGGAAACAAGTGCTACCTTGCCATTTGGCCACCCTTAATGTTTCAGGTCAATAACCTTTAATCAGATGACCTTCCTTTCACTATAATGAAATTGGAAGCCCTTGCTAACTTAAGGTAGAAATTAATGAGGTGTTTGAATAAAGCTATTTATATTCATCCTGGTTAGAATATATAAATCCCTGCCATTCACTGTCTTTGAAAGAGTACCCATAAAATCTTTTGAAAGAGATTTAGATATTTTGAAAAGGGAGCATTAATGCGCATGTATGGGGAATGAGTAAGAGAGTGGGATTAAAGTGAGTTGATAAAATATTGGAAAAATACTAAAGCAACGTTGATAGATTGAATGATCCTTATCTGGTTTGATTAGTCTTTGCTTGAAAAAACACAGAAAATACGGCTCAGCATCTTTGAGTATCACGGAAAGTGACTGTGGATATTTCTGCACCGCTCTTCATTGTATATTTCCAGTCCTGGCAAGGAGAGAATGAACTAGTTCCAGTATTAGTGACAAGGAGAGGTTGGACAAACTCAGGATTGTTTTCTCTAGAACGCAGAAGGTTGAGGGGAGACCTGACAGAAGTATATAAAATGACGAGCAGCAGACATAGGGTGGACAGTTAGAAACTTTTTCCCTGGATGCAAAAGGTCTAGAGGGCATAGCTTTAAAGTGAGAAGGGAAAATTTGAAAGGAGATGTGCGTGGCAAGTATTTTTTTACACAGTGGATGCCTGGAACCCGCTGCCAGGGGTGGGGATGGAAACAGATCTGATAGTGCCATTTAAGATGCTATTAGATCGGCACACGGATATGCAGATGGGGGGGGGGGGGGGGGTATGGATCATGTGCACAAGGTCAGAAGTGATAGGAGCAGAATTAGGCCATCCGGCCCATCAAGTCTACCCTGCCATTCAATCGTGGCTGATCTATCTCTCCCTCCTAACCCTGTTCTCCTGCCTTCTCCCCATAGCTCCCGACACTCCTGTGCAGGCAGATGAGACTGGTTTATCTTGGCATCAAGTCCAGCACAGACACTGTGGGCTGAAGGGCCTGTTCCCCTGCTGTATTTTTCTATGTTCTGTGTTCTATGGTCAGTCAATGGACAAAGGGAAACATTGCAATGGCTGCAAATGAGTTGCATTGTTCAGTTTTAATCATAATTTAAGCATTACATTTCCCTTCTCTATTATCTCTTGTTATCCTTTGACTTGTAATCTCAATTACCATCTATATCTCTATAATGTGAAGGCACTCATCTAGTTTTAAACTTACAACTGAACTTGATGAATGTCATTGTTAAAAATTAAACTCTTAAATGGGTTTGCAACCCACGCCACTTTTACTGACCATAAATCTTACTCCTAATTTCTCACCGACATTGGAACATTGAGGTGTATTTAGAGCAGAGTGGGATAAACAGAATTATAGCACATTGTTGTTTTTATTTCATTATAGTTCTGCTTAAGAATTGCAAAATAATTATTTTACCATGGTCTCCTGCGGATTGTGTTGTTCTGTATAATACGGTAGATTCTCACACTCTCCAATCAGTGTTGTTTGGCTTTGAACTGTTAGCAAAGGCTTTCAGTTTATTGGCATTTTGTCAAAAGGCTAAATGCTGATTGAGTGAACATAAAGGTGGAATTCTATTCTAAGATTCAGAAGACTTCTATTAATCAATCCATGCACCTTGCCTGGAATTGCTTGAATTTGCAGTACGGACAAAAGACATTTGGCCAACTGAGTGTATGTTGGCCAACAAGATACTATCCCATTCCTAATTTCCAGTTTACTTCAGCTTAGTTTATAGATACATCGAGGAAATAGGCCCACAGATTCTGCTCCAACCAACGAGCACCAGCACACTTCTGTCCTTCTCACTAGGGGTAATTTACAGAAGCCAATTAATCTACAAACCTGCAGGTCTTTGGAATGCGGGAGGATACCGGAGCAACCTGGGAAAATCCACATGGTCACAGGGAGAACGTACAAACTCCGTACAAACAGCGCCCATAGTCAGGATCGAACCCGGGTGTCTGGTGTCGTAAGGCAGCAACCCTATCACTGCACCACTGTGCCGCACTGTAAATTAAGGCACATGAAAAGTCATCTAACATACCCTTTCATGCAATAAGATTGAACCTCCGTTATTCTCTGGCTGAAACAAAATTTCCTTAGCCCTCCCTCACAAATCCTTTTGCCGACTACCTTATGTCTATGTTCCCAATAGTTACTGACATTTTTGTTTCAAATTTATCCAGGCCTCTCATGACTTTATATCATTCAATTATCTTTTCTCCTCAGCATCCTTATTTTCAATTCCCCAGTCCTGTCAAACATCCTCATAGATTTCCCCTATAACCTCAAGTGCTGACACAGCTTTCTTGAATCTGGTTCATTTGTACCATTCAATTAACTCAAACTTCCAGTTAACTTGATTTGCAAACAGAAAGTAATGTTGATATTTTGGTTGGTAGAGTCATAGAGTCTTACAGCGTGGAAACAGGCACTTCAGCCCAACTTGCCCACACGGGCCAATACACTAGTTTCACCTGCCTGCGTTCGGCCCATATCTCTCTAAACCTGTTCAACCCATGCACCAGTCTAAATGCTTCTTAAATGCTGCGAGAGTACCTGCCTCAACTACTGCTTCTGGCAGCTCATTCCATACACCCATGTAATAAAAAATTTACCCTTCAGGTTCCTATTAAATCTTTCCCTCACCTTAAACCCATGTCCTCTGGTTCTCTATTAGGAAGTTAGGAAGAGGGGATGTTCAACGAGATCTGGGTGTCCTAGTGCATCAGTCACTGAAAGGAAGCATGCAGGTACAGCAGGCAGTGAAGAAAGCCAATGGAATGTTGGCCTTCGTAACAAGAGGAATTGAGTATAGGAGCAAAGAGGTCCTTCTACAGTTGTACCGGGCCCTGGTGAGACCGCACCTGGAGTACTGTGTGCAGTTTTGGTCTCCAAATTTGAGGAAGGATATTCTTGCTATTGAGGGCGTGCAGCGTAGGTTCACTAGGTTAATTCCCGGAATGGCGGGACTGTCGTATGTTGAAAGGCTGGAGCAATTAGGCTTGTATACACTGGAATTTAGAAGGATGAGGGGGGATCTTATTGAGACATATAAGATAATTAGGGGATTGGACACATTAGAGGCAGGAAACATGTTCCCAATGTTGGGGGAGTCCAGAACAAGGGGCCACAGTTTAAGAATAAGGGGTAGGCCATTTAGAACGGAGATGAGGAAGAACTTTTTCAGTCAGAGAGTGGTGAAGGTGTGGAATTCTCTGCCTCAGAAGGCAGTGGAGGCCAGTTCGTTGGATGCTTTCAAGAGAGAGCTGGATAGAGCTCTTAAGGATAGCGGAGTGAGGGGGTATGGGGAGAAGGCAGGAACGGGGTACTGATTGAGAGTGATCAGCCATGATCGCATTGAATGGCGGTGCTGGCTCGAAGGGCTGAATGGCCTACTCCTGCACCTATTGTCTATTGTCTATTGTCTATTCCCCTACTCTGGGAAAGAGACTCTGTGCATTTACCTATTCTGAAAGTCTATTCTGAAAGTCATGATTTTGTACAGTTTACAGATAACTTTAGGTTAACTGCATAACCTTCCCCCTCTCCCTTCTTACCTCATATAATATCGCCCCCCTCCCATTCTGTGCCCCCACCTGGATTTGCACCTATTTCTCCCCTACCCATTTCCCTTCCACCTACATTCCTTTATCTAGCTTCACAATTTGCATTCTTAAATCCTTTTGTTTCACACCTTCTGTATTTTCATCTCTGGCCTTTGCCGAACCATCAGCCCATCAAATAACCTTCCTCACCTGCATCAACCTATTACTTGCCACACTTTGTCCTGCCCCTTCTCTCTTCCAGCTTTCTTTCATCTCCACCCCCTACAATGATTCTGAAGAAGGGTCCTGGCTCAAAATGTCACCTATCCATGTTCATCAGAGATGTGTAGAAAGGAACTGCAGATACCGGTTTATACCAAAGATAGACACAAAATGCCGGAGTAAATCAGCGGATCAGGCAGCACCTCTGGAAAAAAGGATGGGTGATGTCATCAGAGATGCTGCCTGACCCACTGAGTTACTCCAGCACTTTGTGTTTTTTTTGTAACTCTGCAGTTCCTTGTTTCTACATTGTAAATTACCCCTATGGGTAGGTACTGGATGGAGCTCAATGAGAATAAAAAGTGGGATTTGTATTACTAGTATAAATAGGTACCGAGGAACAGCAGATGCTGGAATCTTGTGTAGGACACAAAGTGCTGGAGTAAGTCAGTAGGTCAGGCAGTGTCTCAGGAAAATATTGATCACAGTGGCACGGTAAAATGGAGATACAAGAAACTGCAGATGCTGGAATCTTGTATAGAACACAGAGTGCTGAAGTAACTCAGCGGGTCAGACAGCATCTCTGGAGATGGACGGTTGATAGTCAGCATGGACTCGATGGGCCGAAGGGCCGGTTTCTATGCTGTATCTCTCTCCAATTCTTTGATTTTCCACTGCTGGAAAATGCATGCAATCCAAGAATGGGATCACACCACGCCATTTAGATCGCTGAAGCTAATCACGTGGAAATTCTGGCTATCTAGCAACAAACCATCGTCCCTCTGGGCTCCAAGGCACAGAGGCAAGGGGTAACACCCAGATTTGCTATTCCGGTCACAACCTGTCAACTCAGCACAGGCCTGGAATTAACAAGTAATCTCTTCGAAGGGTTAACTTCCATTAGCTGCATAACAGGCTTATTGCATGCATTGTCTTCTTTGTGTGTTTTTTTTGCTGAAATGTTTTTCGCCTGACCACAGTTAATGGTCGACAATGGCTTCTAAAGAGGCATTCACCAGATTTAAACCTGCTAAAAATTCATTTTATCAGAGTCTGCCACTATTCACTTCCACACAGACAGATGGATGATAGCCACAACAGGTTTATATGTTGCACACCATTAGCTACCTTCCTTCAATATTCAGCAAATAGTGGCAAGATTCTCTATCACTGGGGCATCCATAACATCCCGACAGGTTTATAACTGCTCTGCTCGAAGTGAACACATTTCCCTGTCTCCAGCTTGCAGCTAACACAGGCTTTCGGCTAGAATGTAAAAATCATTCTTCACAATAAATGTCAGGTTGAAGTTGCACGCCACTTTTTACATTTCTAACTTGACGATCCAAATGAGGTGACTGCAGGGATTGGGCAAAATCATACCTGCTAGAATGTAAAGTCACATCATCTCTTGCTTTCAGGTTTATTTCTGTTTAATGTATGTGCAGATGGAGCAAGCCGCACAGATAAATTTAAGGGGAAGCTTCAGAAGTGCTCTGTGGAGAAACGTTGGGAGATGGGGATGGTGAGACAGAATGAAGTAGCAAGGGAGCAGCCCCAAGTGAAAGGGAGAAGTTGGCACTGATGATGTGGGCCGAATGGCCTGCTTTTGTTCTGTAATTCAATGTAATTCCATTCGCCTGTTACCCCAACGTCTTGACTCCGGTTTCAATTTCACTGCTGTTCAGTTGACCATTTTCCATCCATTCACGTTGACAAATTGAGAAACATAAATTGGCCAGATGTAGTCCAAAAGCTCGGTGGTAGAGATCTGGGAGATGTTTGGGTCTGTGCCATTGTAGGACATTGACAAAGTCTGCAAACTCTTGTTAGGATCCTTCCATTAGCCAGCTTCAGACTTTCAAGATACAGTGTGGAAACAGGCCCTTCGGCCCACCGAGTCCACGCTAACGAGCGATCAACCCACACACTAGCGCTATCCTCCACACTAGGGACAATTTACAATTTAACCAAAGCCAATTAACCTACAAACCTGCATGCACTTGGAGTGTGGGAGGAAACCGGAGCACTCGGAGAAAACCCACATGGTCACAGAGAGAATGTAAAACTCCATGCAGACAGCACCCATAGTCAGGATCGAACCCGGGTCTCTGGCGTTGTAAGGGAGCAGTTCTGCCACTAGGCCATCGTGCCGCCCTGTACCTACCAACGTAGGCAGCTGCCATCATCAGTTTACCCTGTGCCAGGCCTGTCATCTACAGGCCCTTTGTCCAGTCCATATCCAAGTTGAAAAAATTATTGTTTCAAACACGAATGTTTGCTCAAAATTAAGAAGCCATTTACGTACATATGGAGTCATACAGCAAGGAAACAGAGCCTTAGGCCCAATTTGTCCATGCCAACCAAGATTACCCCTTTTGCCAACAATTGGTCATCACTCTGAACCTTACCTATCCATGTATCTGTCCAAATGTCTTTTACAGGTTGTTACTGTCCTTGCCTCAACTACCTCGTCAGGCAGCTTGTTCCATATACCCACCAGCCTCTGATTGAAAAGGTTGCCCCTCAGGTTCCTATTAAATCTTCCCCCTCTCACCGTAAACCAATATTCTCTGGTTCTTGATTTCTCTATAATGAATAAAATACTTTGTGCATTCGCCCAATCTATTCCACATGATTTTACTTGCACTGCTAGTAGGATCGCCTTTTCAGCATGGATAGGTGATGTTTCGGGTTGGGACCCTTCTTCAGCCAAAATCACAAAGGGGGAGCAATAAGGGAGGGTGTGACAGAAATCCTGTACTTTGTCTCCTTTATTGAAGGAAGAAGAGTCCTGACCCAAAATGTCACATATCAATGACCTATTCGTGTTCTCCAGAGACGCTGCATGACCCACTGAGTTACTCCGGCACTTTGTGTCCTTTATTGTAGGAAGAAGTGTCCTGACCCCGAAACGTCGCCTATCCATGTTCTCCAGAGATCATGCCTGATCCGTTGAGTTACTCCGGCACTTTGTGTCCTTTTTCGTATACATCTGTACTTCCTTGTTTCTATGCCTGCCTGGTTTAACCTGGTTTCAACCATTACCTTCTCCTCAGGCAGGCATTTGAAGGGTTAGAAACATAGAAAATAGATGCAGGAATAGGCCATTCGGCCCTTCGAGCCAACACCGCTGTTCAATATGATCATGGCTGATCATCCTAAATCAGTACCCATTCAAGTTTTCTCCCCATATCCCTTGATTCCGTTAGCCCAAAGGGCTATATCTAACTCTCTCTTGAAATCATCCAGTGAATTGGCCTCCACTACTTTCTGTGGCAGAGAATTCCACAGATTGCCAACTCTCTGGGTGAAAAGGTTTTTCCTCATTTCAGTCCTAAATGGCCTACCCGTTATTCTTAAACTGTGACCCCTGGTTCTGGACTCCCCAACATGGGGAACATTTTTCCTGCATCTAGCCTGTCCAATCCCTTAAGAATTTTATATGTTTCTATAAGATCCCCTCTCATCCTTCTAAATTCCAGTGAATATAAACCCAGTCGATCCATTTAACAGGCATCTTTACACAGACTGTTCAATTGACACAGCCACTGCAAATAATGGCAAGGAAACGCCTACTGACTAAGATAAGAGCTATTTTCTCCAGCCGTGCGAGGTGTGGGTAAATCTCCCTCATCTCAGCTCTGACATTTTATTTATCTTCAGTAAAGAGATGTTGCAATGGCAGCTGAAACCTCACTAATAGCTCCAGAGATATTGTGGGATTTGTTCACATCTGACATTTAATCTGTTACAGATGCCTTCATCAACTTCAACAGACAAACAGTTGTATTTAGATTTTTTTAAAGCACCAGACATAGGTTTGGGCTGGTGGATGAGAAAGAACAAATAGTCTAATCGCAATTACCTTGCGATATATTTGCCATGATTCATAAATATAATTCTTAAATATTTTTGTCATAAAGTTAATTCTAATATTATTCTTTTTCAATGGTTCTCTACTGGGATTTACTCCTTTTCTATATTATGAATGGTCTTAATCAACTACAATCAGATCTTGGGGAATCCACACTAAATTAGTTTCAGTTTGGAGATACAGCGTGGAAACAGGCCCTTCAACCCACCGAGTCCATGCTGACCATCGATCACCCATTCACACGAGCTCTATGTTCTCCAACTTTTACATCCACTTCTTACACATTATGGGCAATTTAGGGAGGACAATTAACATGGAAAATATAGAAAATAGGTGCAGGAATAGGCTATTTGGCCCCTCGAGCCAGTACCACCATTCAATATGATCATCCAAAATCAATACCCCGCTCCTCCTTTTTCCCCATATCCCTTGATTCCTTTAGCCCCAAGAGCTAAATCTAACTCTCTCTTGAAAACATCCAGTGAATTGGCCTCCACTGCCTTCTGTGGCAGAGAATTCCACGGATTCACAACTCTCTGGGTGAAAAAGCTTTTCCTCATTTCGGTCCTAAATGGCCTACCCCTTATTCTTATACTGTGACCCCTGGTTCTGGACTCCCCCAACATTGGGAACATTTTTCCTGCATCTAGCCTGTCCAATCCTTTTAGAATTTTTAATTGTTTCTATAAGATCCCCTCTCATCCTTCTTAATTCCAGTGAATATAAACCCAGTCGATCCATTCTTTCTTTCATCCAACCTAAAAACCCGCATGTCTTTGGGATGTGGGAAGAAACCAAAGCACCCGGAGGAAACTCACATGGTCACAGGGAGAACGTGCAAACTCCACACAGACTCTCGCCGAGGTCAGGATCGAACCTGGGTCTCTGCTGCTGTGCGGCAGCAGCTCTACCAGCTGCACTACTATGCTCTAAGACCTATGACCACAATTAAAATATTGCTGAGGCAGTGCATTCAATGACCATGTCCACTTCTATTAATTTATCCATTTCTCCCTGACATCATTCATTGTAAGCACATGTTACGATGGAACACAAAATCGTAAGAAAATCAATAGTTTAGCATTTTTAAAAAGGGTCTCATCACAATCCTTTAACAATAATTGAACTTGTTTAATTCTCAAGCTAGTGGTAACACTCATTTAGATTACATGTTGTTCCATATTATTTCAATATTAGACCTAGTATTAGTACCTCATCTAGTCATAGAGCTATACAGCACAGAAATAGACCAAATTTCGGGCCACTAAGTGCCATTGTGGGAAAAGACATGATTTGAGATTTATCACAAAGCCCCTTTAAACGTGGATAACTGATAAAACATTAAAGCTTTTTTACATAATATTATCCACGATCACCATACCTTGAACCTAAAATTCCCTTTATCTTGTATCTGTACACTGTGGATGGCTTGATTGTAATCATCATGTATAGTCTTTCCGATGATTGGTTAGCATGCGGCAAAAAGCTTTTCACTGTACTTCGCTACATGTGACAAGAAACTAAACTAACTAACCATCTTTATTTTCAAATGGTCCTCCCACTTTCTCCATGAGCTCCCCCACAGATCATCTGAAGGGCAACTCTATGCCTTTGTCACACGGAGACTTCACTGTCCCCATTCCTAGCCTCCAATAAACTGCAGCTCATCCAGGACGTTTTGTCCGCAATGTCGGAGGTTGCGGGGAGATTTCATAGAATTCTATAAAATTATGAGAGGTATCCATAAGGTAGACAGTCAGAACGTTTTTCCCAGGGTGGAAATGTCCAACTCTAGAGGGCATAACTAAAAGGGGAGAGAGGAAAAGTTTAATAGAGATATGTGGGGTAAGTCTTTTACACAGAGAGTGGTGGGGGCCTGGAATGTATTGCCAGGGGTGGTGGTGGAGGCAGATATGATAGTGGCGTGAAAGGAGGCTGTTAGAGGGAATGGAGGGATATGTATCATCTACAGGCAGATGAGATCAGTTTACCTAGGCATTGTGTTTAACACAAGCATTGTGGACTGAAGGGCCCATTCCTGTGCTGTACTGTTCAATGTTCTAAGGGTTTGGGCCTAATTCACATAAAGATCTTTCCACCTAGTGCGGGAGAGCTAATGGACTCCTTCTCTTGCAAACTTTTTCAAACTTGCCTATCAAATTTTTGCCTTTCATTCCACTGTAACTTACTCCTGAGAGAGATGTCAGTACTCTGACAATTCAGTCCTTATAGAGACCCACCATTTTCATTTCCCCACTGTGGACTACTTTGTTTTAAGCCAGCTCTGGAAATCTACCTCAAATTCATTTTTCCTGCTTCTTTCTGACCCTCATATAATCTGACCAAACACTGCTCCAACTCACAACCTCTACCACCTAGGACAGGTATAATACTCCTGTACTTTCTGTTTCGCTCTCATTCTTCAAAAACCCCAATGAGCATAGGCATTGCCATCTTCATCATTCCTCACAACAAGACCATTTTGTATCACACATCAATCTATTCAGAACTGCCCCCTTTGCAAGCGTATATTCTCCTTAAATAAGAATTTAAATGATTTTCAGTGGGCCAATTAGGAATTGTGAAACTAACCAACATTGCAGCCAAGTTCTATTTCTGACCTTTCTGGTCTGTTAGGCTTGACCAGCACTTGTTTCAGGAAATAGACACAAAAAGCTGGAGTAACTCAATGGGACAGGTAGCATCTCTGGACAGAAGGAATGGGTGACATTTCGGGTCGAGACCCTTCTTCCGAAACGTCACCCACTCCTTCTCTCCAGAGATGCTGCCTGTCCTGCTGAGTTACTCCAGCTTTTGTGTCTATCTTCGGTTTAAACCAGCATCTGCAGTTCCTTCTGGCACACTTGTTTCCGGAAGTTGGAAGCTTGTTATTGAATGTTCAATATTAATTCTATACTATTGCTGCTGTGGCATTGTGTTAAAGGTTAAGGGGTCTTTTCACAGGTCTGTTGATCAGTGCTTTGATTTTCCCATTGTTTCTTTCTCTGCAGAAAACATGATGCTGGAATGCTGATTGCTTAGATCGGAACTTTCCCTGCAGCCCAGGGATCGCCATAAAGCACAAAACCTCTGACAGAAAGAATCAGCAAAGAGAAAGACAACCACCACAACAGCGATCTCAAGACTCCTTTGGCTAGTTTAGTTTTTTCCTCGTTCAATTTTTTTTAAAGAGAGAACAGCAAAGAACAAATGAAGATGACTATTCATTCAGGTCCCTCTCTCTTTCACATGCACACACATACACACATTCACACACGAACACGCACAACATTTACACATGTAATACACACACGCATGATGTTTGATTAAAAAACAGTGACAGTATTTAACAAAAACACACACAACTGACAAGATGCTGGCATTACTTATTAAGAAAAACTGAGCAAAGAAAAAGAACCTTAAAAATAAACTGTGTGTGCATCGGCGAAGCAGTCTTAATCTGTGAATGAAGACCAAGCTGAAAGAGTTACTGACCCTTCTTGATCTCAGATCCACAGTCGCTGATGGCACTTTGTGTATATACTTAGGCTTCTTTGATATATTCATATATTTCAACAGTGCTTCCGATTCTCACAGTAATTGTGATTGACGTTAGATTACGGGTAGTCACAAAGGGAGACTCTGAGGCCACTCTATTAGTCTATTGGATTCCAAATAGGTCAAGGTGAACGAGAGCTGGTCCAACCCACCGGACTTTACATTAGTAGCACATCAATACAGAGATGACTGCAGGTTTTAAAATAAATTGTGTTGATTTTTGGTTCAAAAATAATATTTCAATCGCAACAAAAGACAACGTAATGAATATCTAGCCCCAGTAAGGGTTTGTTGTGGAATTTAGCATGCCAGTATTTGTTCTGGGTTTTGGAGTTCTCTCTAGAAAAAGACTGAACTGGCACAGTGAAATCCAACAGTACATTTTAAAATACATCCCTTTTCCTTTGACTGGCCAAGGTCGCATTTTGGCACCAACAAGACTGAATCTCGCCTACTAATCTTATTTAAACAAACAATAGCAAATGCCAATTGCAATCAATTGAGTGCATTTAGCTATTATCTGTAATGGAGAATAGGAAATGTTGGAAATGCTTACAGGTCAGGTAGCATTGTGGAGGTGGAAATAGACCTAATATTTCATGTCTTTCATCACAACTGTTATCTTGTGTTTGTTTCAACACTATGCAATTGACCTGAAATGCCAAGTCTTGTTTCGAGCTCTCTCTTTCTCTCTGCATAGATGCTGCTTGACTTGCTAAGTATCTCCTGCATCTTCTGTTTTTTTAAATTTCGGAATCCCTGCATCTGCAGTATTTTGCTCTCGTCACCCTTTGGAGGTTCGATAGCACCTGCACTTGAAGTCCCATAACTAAGGCCCCCACAATCGGAGATTCAACGAGTGGTTGAATTCTTTTATAGATAAGGCTGTTTGGTTGTTGCTTGAAACAGCTTTAAGTAGAAAGGTTTGCAGCTCCATTATCTGGATTTTGTTCCATTACTTAAATCCCACCCATGAATACTAAAAAGGAGTTGTTTCAATAGCATATCTCGGCTGATCCCACCAAATGTGGTGGGATGGAAAATGCAACAAAGTGGAGCAATAAAGGGGTAAAATTAATAAGACAACTAAATAGTCTTGTTCAATAGGGAACTTTAAAAACTACCTGCAACATGACCTCAGTAGAACAGGCTTCAGGGAGAGCCTCCTTGATGATCATCAACCTTTTGAGGAGTGACCAGTAACAGCTTTCACATACATAATGTACATAAATGAAATTAATTTCTATTACTGTGCTAAATATTAGAAATAATTATTCATTAGTAACAATCATCGGTAATGAAGCTCTGTAGCAGGCTGTTCTAATCACCAAATGTCTTCTGAGTTAGCATAATCTGATCAATACATCAACAGAGCACAGATGGAGTTCTTCAAAGGGTTAAACTTTATTTGTGGTGCAATCAATCTTGCAGGTTTATAATTACAGGCAAGGAACCAGGGGAAAATAAAGAGAGAGAGGGAGAGAGAGGGAGAGAGAGAGAGAGAGAGGGAGAGAGAGGGAGAGAGAGAGGGAGAGAGAGAGAGAAAGAAAGAAAGAAAGAAAGAAAGAAAGGATGACATTTTCCTGTTGCTGTATTCTTGGGTCTCTCATCTTCGGATGTAGGGTTGGACGTTAGCCAGAATGGCTCTCAATACGCTCTCGGATCACGGTCTCACTCAGCTCCCACAAGGCGGAGGCCAATGCTTCGTCCTGGGCTGACTGTGACGGCAGGCACCGACAACAGTTATTGAAATACATCCCTCCCAGCCCCTCCAGCTCTGGGGCGATGGCACAGTAAATGCTGGTGGCTGCTCCCTGTTGCTGGAAAAGAACATGAAAATAAAAAGATAAATATCTATTAACCTACTACTGATAATCTAAATTTAAACACATTGAATTGTAAAAATACCTGTTTCATCCCCCACAACATAAAGCGGCTCGTAACCTTGGTGCTCAATTTAAACTGACAACATCGGTGTTTTAAAAAACCTCTGCCAAAATAAAAACAGTCAGCTAGAATGCTCTCAGTAAGCACGGTCGTCCAAAGCACAAGTGTAGTGCATGTGCCAAATCTATCGATTCCCCTTGTATCAAGCTGATTTAATTGTGTACAAGTTGATCAATGATTCCTGCCAAAGTTACCATCTACAAGGTTCATAAGTTCATAATAAGTTCAAGGAGCAGAATTAGGCCATTCGGCCCATCAAGTCTACTCAGTTATTCAAGAACGGCTGATCTATCTTTCCTTCTCAACCCCATTCTCCTGCCTTCACCCCATAACCCCTGACACCCTTACTAATCAAGAATCTGCCAATCCCCACCTTAAAAGTATCCATTGACTTGGCCTCCACAGCCGTCTGTGGCAATGACTTCCACAGATTCACCACCCTCTGACTAAAGAAATTCCTCCTTATCTCAATTCTAAAGGTACGTCCTTTTATTGTGAGACTATGGCCTCTGGTCCTAGTATCTCTTCCACTAGTGGAAACATCCTCTCCACATTCACTCTTCCAGGTGGGTGAATCCCTTCAGTGATCGAACATTATCTTAGCAATTATACACCACATGGCTTCCCGAGCTTAACCTGACCTCTTCTACTCTTCATCCCATTTAGAAATCATTGGGTCATTTACTTGACAGGCTTTAGTGCAATGATTGGTCTGCAGTAAGAGATATAACTCATTCTGTTTGTGCTTTCTTCCCTCAAATGAATGGCAATGCAGTTGAGCTGAGCCAATTGTCCCTGTTTCACCAAAGGTGGATTTTTTAAAATAAAAAGGATACTTTGCAGCTTTAAGGATTCTGCAATGCATAGATCAATTACTTTCTTCACTATCTTTAAGGCACCCTTTAAAGAAGGTTATACATTCAATGGCTTAGTTTAAAGTCAGACCAGCTGTTGGACAGAGAAGTCAGAAGTCAAATCATAGCTTAAGTTTAGTTTAGAGTTTACAGATATAGCATGGAAACAAGCCCATCAGCCAACCAAGTTCATGCCGAACAGCGATTACCCTTTTCTAGTTCTATGCCCCACACACCAAGGGCAATTGACCGAGAACAATTTACCTACAAACCCGCACACCTCTGGAATGAGGGAGGCAAACGGAGCATCCGGAGAAAACCCACACCATTACTGGGAGAACGTGCAAATAGTACCCGAGATCAGGATCGAACCGGGTCTCTGGTGCTGTGAGGCACAGCTCTAACACAGCGCCACTGTGCCACCCCAGGAGATGTTGGTGTAGTGATGGAGGGAGAATTTCTCTTTTAACCCCTGGACATAAAACACTGTCTGGTCAGAGCTAAGCAAGTAAAATTGCACCAAGGCGATGGTGCAGTTATAATGAAGGCTGCCCAATTTTGCATTCATTTAACTTAATAGAGGGAATTCCAAGCTGATTGCATTATTATCCATTATTCTCCCCATGCAATGTTGCTCTATAACCAACCACAGGCCACCATTTAATAGCCGGCATCCAGACAGAATATTTGCCCCTGGCATTTACTTAGCTGATGGTGCAAAGTTACCAAGAGCTTCAGTAAAGATAAGCCCTATGAATTCCTAAAATATCTCATTGGATATGTAAAACGAAGAGTGCTATGGTTTAAAACAACATTGTGATTACCACATCTGAAAGCAGCCAAAAGATGGCTGCTAAAGAAAGGCATTATTAGTCCTGGCATCACAGTGTCTCCTTATACTTCCTCCGAGTTTGGAAGGTAGAATATTTTACCTGTGTGACTTCCAATGTGATCAACGTGCAACGTTTAAAGGCAAAGTATGATCTATATTTGAAAAGGCATAACTTGTGTAGTGCGCCAGATATTGTAAGAGCATATAAGCTATTAAGAGGTGTTGTACAATACACCATAGTCTCAAAAGCTAATATGAAGGTAAATAAAGAATGATTCTTTTTTAAAAGCAGTCATATCACCAAGTGATTATGAGCCTTTATGACTCCAAGAATTGGGATACAATCCCAAGCAGAGTTGCAAAATCAATTGGGTCCCCGTGTGACAATCTTTACCTGTTGTCCAAGTCAATTAGCAGCATCCTGTGGCTCAATACCGCAAGTAGATTTAGCAGTGTAATATTTATAATGCATGTTCCCACTGGGAGAGGTGTGGGGATACAGAACCATTCACTGGATTCATTGTGTGACGGAGAAATTCACACAAGGAGTGGATTGGAATGTAGACATATTGACTAGAATCTATGTTAACCTAAGATAGTGGATTCTAAAGAAATTATTTTTGTATGAACCCAAGCATTTAAACAGAGTGGGTTAGAAATTTATTCCCAGTCAGTTGCACTAAATATTGAATGAACACACATGACCATTGAACTCGGCATTTGAAATTCCCTTCCATAACATTGAGTAGAGTTGAAGTGCACAAGGAAATTACAAAGCATGTGCACTACATTACTGGACGATTAGCACACCGAAGTGAGGAAGAATGTCTTTGGCAGAGAATTTACAGTGTTGACAGCTGTGTCCATGGGGTGTTCCCCATAAGTGGTTCTTTCGTTTGTTGACCATGTTACGTATATAAAAATGTAGATAATGAAATGTCATCAGGAAGTTAATCCATCAGTAAACTTGTTCCTTTCTCCTTCAAGGTTCTGTTACTACTTTTCCTTGTCTCAGTAGTTTAGTTTAGTTTAGTTTATTGTCACGTATACCGAGGTACAGTGAAAAGCTGTTGTTGCGTGCTAACCTGTCAGCAATACATGATTACGATTGAGCCATCCGCCGTGTACAGATACATGTTGAAGGGAATAATGTTTTGTGCAAGATAAAGTCCAGTAAAGTCAGATGAAAGCTAGTCTGAGTGTCTCCAATGCAATTGCAATGCAAAACAAGTGTGCTTTTTCACACTTCTGTACCTCTTGCCTGATGGGAGAGGGGAGAAGAGGGAGTGGCCAGGGTACAACTCGTCCTAGTAATACTCTAAGGTCAGATAAGAAGTTCAGGTAAGAAGTTACACAAGTTTAGCTCTGTTGCTTTCTTTCAAAACCTCCAATGTTTCCTAATCGATTGATCAGCAAAGTAGCACAGTTAGTGTGAAATCTTCTCTGCTTCAACTGAGAATCTGCCCAATGTAAGCAAGTCTGGTATGTAAAGAACTGGAAAAGAAAAACCCACTTGATCCCTTATGAAGGTTGAACGCTGTAAGAGCAAAATGGTAACATTTGTTTCTATTTATTGATTTATTTCTTTTATGTTATGTGGGTATTATTGGCAAGACCAGCATTTATTGTCCATCCCTGACAGCCTGTGGGAACCAGATAAGTAGGAATTCTATTCCTATCTTCCAAATTAACTGCCTCGAAACAAAAACAGGCAAAATCAAAGATCGGGTGGTCCATTTAGTTTATCCCAGAATGGGATGGGTGTAGGATCTTCTGGAACATAGAATATGTTCATAGAACATAGAACACAGCACAGGAACAGGCTCGTCAGCCCACAATGTCTGGGCGGAACAGAATGTCAAGATAAATTAATCTCATCTGACTACACATAATCCATACCCTTCCATTCCCAGCATATCCATGTGCCTGTCTAAAAGCCTCTTAAACACCACTATATCTGCCTCCACCATCACCCCTGGCAACGTTTTGCATGCACCCACTGTCCTCTGTGTAATAAAAACTTGCCCCAAATGTCTCCTTTAGACTTTGCTCCTCCCACATTAAACCGACTCCCTCTAGTCTTTGACATTTCCACTCTGGAAAAAGGTTATGACTGCCTAAAGAAAAAGGTTCTGACTGCCTTGTTGAAACATTACTTCCATCCATTGATCCCTAATGCAGCAGATATGTGGCCTCATGTAAGACATACAAAATGAGAAGTTGGAAGAATGGATTTGTTCACAAGCACAAGGGGGGCATTTAATTTAAACTAAAACCCTAAATTCTTCAAAAGAAAATGTTATTACAAAATGTGGTTGAGAGGGCAAATAATTCAAACTAAGTTCCCACTCTTTATTAAAGTGTGGGCGTATTTCCTTCTGGAGAATTAGGATTTATGCGTATGTGTGCGTGCGTGTGAGCTTCAGTGTGTGTGTGTGCTTTATAAAAAGATATCTAATGGCGAAACAACTTTGGGGAGGGCAAAAAAATTGAAACAAGATTCCTGCTCTATATTGGGATATTTCTTTCTGGAGAGCTTGGGTTTTTGTGTGTGTGTTTGCGTGCGTGTGTGTGTGTGTGTGTGTGTGTGTAGAAGGTAGATTTTAGAGTTATCTGTAATGCCTATCCCTTCCAGACCCTAACCACCTTGGTTCACGGGTTTTAAATGATGAAGCTGGATGGGGTAATGTTTGCTCCAGTGGAATTTTGTACAACTGCTGTTTGAGGTGTTAAATCTGCTACAGAGAGGAAGAGGAAATCCAAATGCAGGAGCACTGTATTACTATTTGACTTCCGTGCGAACAGAAATGATTATCCAAAATAAAACTGGCTTACGCTGTGAATGATATAATGATGTCACCGTGCAGTGTTCCATTTTAAAACTCAGAAACCCTGGCAGTGAAGTAACTATTTATTGGAACGGGAAGTTTATGATTGTAAAGTATCTTTAGCCTGATAGTTGAACACTGTCAATAGACACAATATGCTCAGCGGGCCAGACAGCATCTCTGAAGGGAAGGAATAGGCGATGTTTTGGGTCGAGACCCTAAAATATCACCTTTTCTTTTTCTCTAGAGATGCAGCCTGACCCGCTGAGTTACTGCAGCATGTTGTGTCTATCCGGTGTAAACCTGTAGTTCCATCCTACACAGTTGAGTGCGGTGTCAGCCTGGTGAGGTGAAAAGTTTGGCCTAGCTGGTAGCCTTCTCTCCTGCAAGTCTGAAGGTTGAGGGTTCAAGTGCATATAGAAATAGACTTTTTATTCAATGCAGTGCAGTGGGGATGTTACATTGTTGGAGGTGCCCATACTTTGGTTTTAACTGAACTCCCTTTTGCACTCTCAGATAAGAAATCTTCTTGTACGCTTTAAAAAAGGGAGTTACTTCCGTTGAACCAGCTAATGTTTATTCTTCAATTAAAATTAAAGAAACAGATTATGTGGCTGCATCACACCCTCATTAGCAGGATTTTGCTCTGCATAAATCAATCGCCACATTTTCATCATAACATTAGTGGCTGCAGTTCAAGTAAAAGGAGCTCCATTGAATGTAAGGTGCATCCATACTGTCATATCCTATCTTTAGCATGGTTTTTATGATTCACTATGTAGATAGTTCACTAGGAGATACAGGAAGCACAGCCAGTGTTAAATTTAAAATGATGTGTGTTGAATTCAAAATTATATGGTTTAAGAGGTGAAATACAACAACCAAGACTTGATAACTGATGCATTTTGTGATGTTTCCTGCCCTGCATCCTCCAAAAAATTTAGACAGGTCCATGGATAGGACGGGTTTAGAGGGATATGGGCCAAACGCAGGCAGGCGGGACTAGTGTAGAAGGGACATGTTGGTGAGTGTGGGCAAGTTGGACCGAAGGGCGTGTTTCCACACAGTTTAACTCAGTGACTCTATCTATGCCTCTTGTCTACCAGGAGGGATGTTGGGTGTGCTGCATGTGACCATACTTCAATCATAACTGGATCTGAAATCCAGACGCATTTCCACCCTGGTTTGAATCCATGGTGTACATTTTTTGATGGTTTCATGGCAGACTTGATACAGTGGAGTAGTGTTGCGAAAGAATTGACTCTCAATAATCATAATATCTGTATTTAATTAGAACACTGGCACTCCAGTTCTGCATTACAAAGAAATGTTTTCAACTGAAAAGTCACAGCTTGGAAAGGAACATTTGGCTTGTTACAGCTGGTTACATTTTGAAAAACCTTTTTTTGCTTTTTAAAAAAAAAGTTCCTGAAAGACGATGGCAGATGGCATAAAAATGCACCTGGATCTGTGACAGACGTGAATTAATTTGTGAGGAAATGTTATATGTGCACCAGCTTTGCACACGTTATACGTCTCAATAAATGGGACTGGGAGTTAACTGTACACTGGAACAGTACACTTGAAGGAGAAATATGCTTGGGAGCAGGTACACGTTTATCTTGACTGTATTACAAAAGATTATGTGGCAAGAATCACAAGCTTGTTTTCCCCACAATGATTCCCATTTGACTGCAGCATCAACTGCTCTGTCAGGGGTCAAACATCTGTAAGTTGTTGTAAAGGCAGTTTGCAAATTAAAATGATAGATATACTGAATGAAGAAACTTCTTTGAAGCCCTGCACCATCCTTAATCAAGTCATGATGCCATTTTCAATCCTCCCAAACATTTGCAAGCTGTCACGGCAGGCCACACCATCAATCTTTTTAGTGTGTGCGAAATTACCTCGAAATCTGGTTTCGGATTAACTAAAGAGTGTCTGCACAATGTGGGTTCATCACTCTCTTTCACAAGTCATTTGTCAGACTCTGGTTACAGCCCAGAGCCATGGGGGTAGAACATTCACGGATTTAAGCTGCTGTTTTTTATGTTTATTTCACCCTTTCTCCAATGCTTGATCTCACCCAGCCTAAAATTCTGGCTCTTGGAAAGAAGCAATGTGATAAATAGGGAAGATTCTGACATTAGGTTCATTTAGCTTTCTTTTCTCCCCAACTTATTCCAGGACTTGGAACTGCATTGAGGGCGCGGGGACGGGGGGACGGGACGGGACATCACGTCACAAATCCATTGTTCTACCATGATTGTTGACCAAGGTGCGAGACATCACAACCTACTCTAATGTCCATAGATGATTTTCATCAGACCAGAAATGGGGGTCATGCATTCTCCTCCCTGCTCCAGTTGGGCAGTGACTGGATGTACCCGAATCCTAAAGGCCATGATCAGAATCTTACCATCGGCAGATTAGAGTGCAAGTGCATGAAACGCATCAATTTATTGATTTCTTGTTTTCATTTAATAATCAACTTAACAAATATACAAAAAGCACAGAGAAGATTAGCCTCGAAGGTCAGCAGTAGCTTTGTTTCAGAGGTTAAGTTCAAATCCCACACTAAGGCCTTCAGCATGGACTTCTGAAATTTCAAAGGGTTCTACATGGGGACTGCAGCAATGTTGGAAACGCCATAATCCAGATGAGATGTTAAAAAGATATAAAACTTTAGACTTTAGTCTCTAGACATACGGCTCAGAATCAGGCCCTTAGGCCCACCGAGTCCGTGCCGACCAGCGATCACTCCGTACACTAGCAATATCCTACATACTTGGGACAATTTACAATTTTTACCAAAGTCAATTAACCCACGAACCTGTACGTCTTTGGAGCATGGGAGGAAACCAGAGCACCCAGAGAAAATCCACATGATTACAGGGAGAACTTACAAACTCCGTACAGACAGCATCCGTAGTCAGGATTGAAATTGAGTCCATGGCACTGTAAGGCAGCAACTCTACCGCTGCGCCACTGTGCCACCGAAAGATACCACAATCCCCTTTTTAACGAACAAGGTTCTTGGCAATATTTACACCTCACTCAACATCACTGGAAACAGATTATCCAGTCATTAATACATTTCTTTTTTTTTGAAAAATTGTAGCAATTTCCCATATTGCAGCAGTGATCTTGCTTCAAAAATTGGAATTACAACACTTTGGAACAACATAAAAGCAACATGAAAGACACTATTGACAGGTCATCCTTTCTCTATTGTTGTTAAAAGGTTTCTCAAAATCCTCTGATGGACAGTGATGGCTCCTTACAAAAACAGGCGGGTAAAGTGATAGATAATACAGGAAAAGTATTAAGTGCAAAATTAAAGAAGACTGCAGCTTTAAAACTTGCCTCATAAATTACAAATCAGGAAAGAGTGCTAAAACTCTCCTGTGACTTTTTTTTTTAAACTTCCAAGCTATTACAAGTATAACTGGCATATCTGGAATACCATCTGCAGTGCAAGTGTGGAAACTAGTTTAGCAACACGATCAAGTCAGGCTGTTTTCCATCACTATTCTGCAGCTTGCAAGCCAGAAAACACGCAACATAGCACGACTTTATCCACATTGCTCGTGCTGTTTCATTGGGAAAATAATTAACAGATGGAGTATACGAGGAGGTGGGGCAAAATTAAATTTATAATCATATTCCCATTATCGGCTGTGAGCCATTTTATACATCATTAGCAAATATTCAAAACCTTAGAATGTGTTAATTACCATTTGAAGGCATTATGAATCGGTATTTCCTTTGATTGATCCGCACCAACCAACTAACCGTGTGTCTCTTTTTTTCTTGTTTAAGGGACGCTGTCATCATTGCATCTGATTGATTTCCTCAAAAACAATTAGAAAATAACCTTCTCTCTCAAAACAATTGAGTTAAATTTGCCACTGGGGTTATGTGTGTGAAGTTGGTGCCTCTCATTTCCGATCCTTTTATGTTCCCATTGTTCCTGTGTTATGCTTAGTTTCGAGCTACAACGTGGAAACAGGCCCTTCGGCCCACCGAGACCACGCCGACCAGCAGTTCCCCTTACACCAGCACTATCCTACACACTGGAGACAATTTACAATCTTTACGAAAGTCAATTAACCTACAAACCTATACGTCTTTGGAGTGTGTGAGGAAACCGGAGCACCCGGGGAAAACCCACGTGATCACAGGGAGAACGTACAAACTCCGTACAGACAGCGCCCATCGTCAGGATCGAACTCGGGTCTCTGGCACTGTCAGGCAGCAACTCTACCGCTGCGCCACCGTGCGATCATAGGTTATGAGTGAAATTAGTCACTCTCATTTCCGATCCTTTTATGCTCCTATTGTTTCTGTGTTTAAGGACTTGTGTAAAAGCAAGGTCTTTACACGTGGCCACCATGTGTTAGGTGCGAGTGTTCCTTTAAACAACCTTTACGAATGTGATATAATGATTAGCTGAGCTGTACAAAGTAGGCAGGCCCCTGCTTTGATCGATAGTTTGTGCTGAGTTGACTGGTTTCAGGCATGTGGCAAATAGATACCGGAATTAGCCTCGTGTCCCCCCAAATTGGGAGTGGCAGAATTGCCTGTCACTTCAGCTCAATATCCAGCAATTCGCCCAGGGTATAGATACCTGTACCTCGACTGAGATTGAGAGCAAGTTCAATGCTTCAATGGTGCTTTTACTCAATGGTGCTTTTAATGTCACATGTGTGAAGTGCAAGCACACAGTGAAATTATTTTCTTACATACGATCCAGTAGAGTACAGATGCTCCTCGACTTACAATGCTTCAACTTACGATATTTCGACTTTATGATGGTGCGCAACGGTAGAGTTGCTGCCTTGCAGCATCGGAGACCCAGGTTTGATCCTGACTACAGGTGCTGTCCGTACGGAGTTTGCACTTCTCCCCGTGACCTGCATGGGTTTTCTCCGAGATCTTCGGTTTCCTCCCACACTCCAAAGACGTGCAGGTATGTAGGTTAATTGGCTTGGTTTATGTGTAAATTGTTCCTAGTGGGTATAGGATAGTGTTGATGTGTGGGGATCTTCGGTGGGCCAAAAGGGCCTGTTTCCATCCAGTATCTCTAAACTAAACAAAACTAAACGGCAGCGAGCCGCAGCTTCCAGTCAGCCACGAGATGAGGTGTATTAAATGCATTTTCGACTTACGATATTTTCGATTTACGATGGTTTTTTCGGAACGTGACCCCATCGTAAGTCGAGAAGCATCTGTATTACCAAACCCAAGCACATCCACAATTAGCAAGTGTATAGAAATAGTCCACTGATCCCGCATACAAGAGGCGATCTTGATGCGATTTTCAAAGTCCAGTCCACGCACTAGTTCTTATGAGCGGTGCCCGTGCCAGGCAAGCCAGCAAACTGGCACCTCTTCAAAAACCGATGCACCACACAAGGAGGTCACTTAGCCCATCCCACCTGTAGCAAACTTTGAAAAATTTATCCATTCAATCCCACTTCTCTGCTTTTTCCTCTATCCAAGTATATATCCAATTCCCCATTTGAAAAGTACTATTGAATCCGTTTTCACCATGCTGCAATAGGAGAAGGAAGGCAGAGAAAGGAACTATTATTGTGGCAACTGTATTCATAGCAATTGTCAAAAATGGATACATTTACAAAACACACTGTAAATGGTCCATATCTCCGCAGAGATGTAATCTCCTGGGAATGCAGTACTGAAAGATTCATTGCGATCTTGCCAAGCACACTGCGTTTTGCAACTTGGCTCTTGCCAGCTATTTAGTTCCAGTATCTTTTTATCTTCTTGAAAATCTCAAGTGAAGTGGTGAGTTTGATTTTTAATAGTGTTTATATCAAGTGTATGAAGATAGCCAAAATTGAGGCACACCAGAGACAGCTAGATATTTTAAACAATGGTGAGACCAAATATCTTTCAGTGAAAGCTGCTCGTGTGAACAGCTGAGATCTTAAGGAAGTTGTCCTCGAGTGGTGTCAGTCAGTTGTATGTCACCTTCAGGTATGGCGAGTAACGGTTTACTTTAGAGCTTGGCAGTCTGACAGCACTTGACAGGTGAAGTTGGAGCGGTTAGATCATGTTGTGCCAAAACGCTCAGGGTCAGTCAAGGTTATGCTGTTCCGCACCAACTCACCTCGTTACTTTATCCACGTCATTTTGACTCATCAGCGGGTGGTGGCTTTGATGGGTGGGTCTGCTCGGAAACAGAGCAGAGACTTGACCCAGGATGGCTGGGCTATTTTCAGGTGTCAGTTGTTATTCTCAATGCAGCTCGGGATCGGATACATGTTTCCAAGTGTTGGCTTCCAAAAGAGGACACAAAAGTGCTGGAGTAAATCAGCATCACTGGAGAACATGGATAGGTGACGTTTTGGGTCGGGATCCTTCTTCACACTGACGTTGGCTTCTAGTTTGCGTTGGTGGGCCAGTCAGCTGGCCCATCTCCTCATGGTCGGGGGGACAAGAGACTTCACCCAGACTCAGAGCGTCCTTCTTAGGCATGGACCTCGAGTCCAACTCAGTGTCTGTGTATGTGCATGATCGGCTGCAAATGCTTTTGGGTTGGGTCATGTTGGATAAGGATGGTTTTTAATTTTTGAGATCTGAGCAGTCCTGCGGTTTGGCAGGTGTAGGCAACACAACACTGACTAATTTTAAACCGGGTTCAGCTACCACAGGAGGTTATCAATGTGCTTGGGGATATTTTACCTAAGCTTCATTACTCCTTTAAGGATACAATTTTTTAATCTGAGGTCATCACATTTTTATTTCTTGATTCCTTTGCATAAATTCTATCTACACGGAGCACTAAAATAATAAGGTGACTTGCATTGACATGTTTGGGTCAGTGGAAGGTTATATTTCATAAAGAGAAATGGTCTGTATTGATTCCCATTATCTTACACAGAATTAATAACCTAATATTTCTTATGAAATCCAATGGTGACCTATGGTTTTCTCTGCTTTTATAAATTCCTCAAACCCTTTTGCTCAACTGTGCCAAAACTGAGAGTGATAGCTGAGTGGGTGACTAATTAGACCCAGTCTCTTTCGTGCGCTTTTGCAAAATTACCGCAGTCTTTAATTAAAGGGGCTTTGCCTGCTTTATCAGACAGAACAGAGTTAATTACTTCAGCTTACTGCCGCACCTTTTAGTCAGATATTCATTTCTACTTAAAATGCTCATTTTTGTTGCTTCTCAGTAGATTTTGCACCGTTTTTCTTTTAAAGTACCCCATCCCCCACCCCCCAATCACACTAACATCCTGAACAACAGTGTAATATAATTAAACAGTAGTGTTAGGTTGTACTTTAATTGCACTGGAGAAACAAGAAACTGCAGATGCTGGTTAACAAAAGAAGACACAACATGCCAGAGTAACTCAACAGGTCAGGCAACATCTCTGGAGAACATGGATAGGTGACATTTCAGGTCAAGATCCTTCTTCAGACTTCAAACGTCACCTCTCCATGTTCTGCAAAGATACAGCCTGACGTGCTAAGTTACTCCAGCACTTTGTGTCCTTTTGTGTATTAACCAGAATCTGCAGTTTCTTGTTTCTGCACTATTGCAAAATATGTGTATCGATAGAAAAAATCCCACAACACTTTAACTCACCTTGGGTTTTACCTGTGTATATTTTTTGAGATGGCTTTTATATTTGATAGCAATGGGCGGTTTTGTCATTTGTTGTCTCCTACCTCTCTGTGCAAAGAAAGGTGCCCATTTCAAGCTGGCTAAATCCTCTTATTCCCCCCCCCCCCAAGTCCAGCTTCAGAAAGAGCTGCATCAATGGAGCGAACAGCAAGCCTGTTTGAAGCCTGGCTTGTATGGTTGGCAGACGGTCCAACTTTAAATTCCAAGCCGCACAGCAAAATCCTCAACACATGGTCTTACTTACTCTTAAAAAGCAACAAAAAAAAGCCAAATTCATTTTGAATATAACAATAGGAAACCCTTTGGGAAGGAGGTGAAGTTTGCAAATATTTAAAAAACCTGCAGCATCTCAAAAGATGTCGCTGAGAGGGTATGCCAGCATTGTGCATGTACTTTAGCATTGGCACAACAGCACACGAGACTAACACCGTGGGCAAGCATTAATCTTCATGTCCAGCCAATCATACAGCATCTGCCAATAAATGGGGCTTATCGTAGGAACAATCAAGCCTTCCAGTCAGCTTGAAGCTACGAGTTGCCAGGAAGTATCATTTCTTCTGAGCAAGCACCTGCCTGAGACAGTTATGTTTTTCTCCTCCATTTCCCGGTTAGCTGCACATGAGTTGCAGTCTCCGAGATTCAGAGAAAGTGAGGGAACAGAAAGGGGTCATTCAACCCAATGTGTCTGTGGGGTCATACAGCGTGGAAACAGGCCCTTCAACCCAACTCATCCATACTGACCGAGATGCCCATCGAAGCTAAACAATGTGCTGGAGGAACTCAACGGGTCAGGCAGCATCTGTTACCTTCCTGGACCTGCTGAGTTGCTCCAGCACATTGAGTTTAGCTTTGTGCTTTGCTCAAGGTTCCAGCTCCTGCCATTCCTTGTCTGCACATCAAAGCTTGCCCATCTGCCTGCATTTGGCCTAAACCCCTCTGAATCTTTCCAATCTATTTTGACCACGCTGGTATAAATGAACCATAGCTTATTCACACTTCTCAACTTTGCTCCATAGCCCTGCAGGTTATGGCTGTTCAGATTCTCATCCAGGGACAATGTAAATGTGGCTTTCATTTTTGCCACCACCCATTTTGGGCAGTGAATTCCAGACCTCCACCACTTTTCCCATGACTTTTTTTTCTCAACCCCACTTTAATCATTTCACCAATTAACTTGGTTCTAGTTACTGACCTCTGCGCTGATGTAAGTATGCTGACCTCTTACCCTGCCTTAGCTTCTCCTAAATGTAGAATATCCTGTCTAGTTCCACCATGATGCCAGAATGTGGCAACTCTTTGCATACTGGTCCCAGAGGAGAATCTACTATAATCCGATAAAATCACCCAATACTTTTTACTTTATTCTCTTTCCCACCTGTAAATCTAGATATTCTGCATTTTGTATCTTTCCCTTCACTCTACCTACTGTGCTTGAGTTGGGATTGATTGTATTTACGTATACTATGATGTTTATCTCGTCCATTTTCTTTTTACTCAGTGGCACAGCTGGTAGAGCTGTTGTCTCACAGCACCTGAGACCCGGCTTCAATCCTAACCTTGGGTGCAGTCTGTGCGAAGTTTGCATGGTCTAGGGTGGCACAGTGACACAGCTAATAAAGCTGATGTCTTCTAGAGCCAGAGACATGAGTTCACTCCTACCTCGGATGCTATCTGTGTGGAGTTTGCACGTTCTCCCCGTGACCACATGGGCCTGGTCCCTTGCTTGGTCTTTAAACTCAACTGAATTATCTGACTGGACAGCATGTAAAATGCAGCTTCTCACTGTACTTCGGTACATGTGACAATAATAAACCTAAATTTAAATGTGAATGCATTGCAGCAAAGAAAAGATTCACACTTAAACTTTAGAGCTAAATCACAGCGTGGGATGATATAGAACTATGCAGTGGTTTGCCTTAGTGCCAGCTCTTCAAGAGAATTATACTCACACCCCCATCCTTTCCCCACTGTCCTGTAATTTTTACTTCAAGTGTAGATCCATCAGCCTTACAGGCAATACATTCCAAATAACAGCAACTCTCAGAGAAGACACATTCCTTCTCATCCTCCCACTTGGATATCTCTTATACTCTGAGGTGGTTACAAATCCCCCTTGGAGGAAAAAACAGTTGTCAAGGTAGAACCTGCTTTGGATACTTTTTTAAACGGTTCTACTCATTTGGGCTCAATAAATACCAGACCAGTTTCGGTATGTGGCAATGGGGGTTCTATTGATTTCAAAACGTAAAACATTTTGTCAGGTTGCCCAGGATTTGCAATCCTCTCAGAGCTCAATATCAAATTCCTGAATCATTAGTTAACAATGCTCTAAACCATTGTTCTATGGGTTTGATTTAGGAAAAGACTTGCATGCCTCTGGGGCAGCCCTGGGTATTGTTTGCATTTAAAGAAGTATGGAATATTATGCGATTTGTAATATATTGAACAATTATTTTTCTTTGACTGCATGCCACTCAGGAAGAAGCTTGTTGTTGGATGGGGGAGGGTGAAGATCAGCTCACAATTTTTTGAATCCAAATCTGTTTGGATTTCTCTGGATTTGATTTTATTTTTGAAAAAAAAAAAGATTCTTCTCCAATGCTTTCCTCTCTGCTCCAAGTGAGAAAGGTAAGTGATCCCTATCCCTGCAACACAAGGTCTGAAGAAGGGTTCTGACCCAAAACGTCCCCCAATCCTGTTTCTCCAGAGCTGCTGCTTGACCCGCTGAGTTACTCCAGCACTTTGTATCTATCTTCAGTAACTTCACATGAACCAAGTGCAGGCACATTTAATGTGACCTCGTTCGTTGTTTCTGCCTCCTCTTGCACAGGGAAGCAAAGTCTCCAAGCCCTTTAGCCAGGAGAAGTGGAAAGGGGTAAGAAAAGGCAGCTGTCAGCTCATTCAGCTGAGCATAAAGTAAAATGTCGAGTGAAGGAAATACAGCTCGTGACTGTGAGATCCCAGTAATTCACCTGTAAAACTCAGGAAGCTGGTTTCACATGCTCTGTGCTCACATTACAGGCAGATATTACTCATTATGAATGTGTACGTTTGAAGGCGGCTTTGTTAAAGCTTGATATTGATTAATCTCTTGTAATCTTTCATCAAAATCCCACATGGCTATGAAAGAGTGTTGACTAGATAATTAGAAACCCCAGCAGCAAATGGAAATATCAACTTGTACCTTCTGGTTCAAATCTGTGTGTGCTATGGCTTTAATAACTATAATGTGTTCATATAATTTTTCCCCCTTTAGAGGCTGCTGTACATAATTTGCAATCAGCTTGTGTTGACACCAGAGATTGCAACTCCTACTGCCTAAGATCCTTCTCCCTTATTCCTGTGGTGTGCAGATGATGTGATCACAATGATCTTCTATCTACTCTTTTCAAATGGAGGAAGCAAAAATCTGTTTTGAATTCAGTTGCTAGTAATTTTGTTTGTTTTATACACTGCATCCTTATCTATCTATCTTTATGCACTATCTATCTATCTATCTATCTATCTATCTATCTATCTATCTATCTATCTATCTATCTATCTATCTATCTATCTATCTATCTATCTATCTATCTATCTATCTATATTTATATATGAACTCAGTTCATAGGGAGAACCAAGACATCCCATTGCAACCGGAATTTTACAATAAAATATCGACCACATTAATAATAATTAGAATCCATCAATAGTATTGTAAAGTTCCCTCGGTGAAAACACTGCATTATTGTTCCTTAAACTCATTTTCTATTGATCTTCCTGTATTTACTATTATTGTAGTTTATGATCCATATTATGGGTGAGGAGCTGATGTAGGAAGCGAAATGGTATAATGGGTTTTTACATGTTCCAATGTATTGACCCAAGGGGATACTGAGGCTGGTCTGCACTGAAAACAATGGCAAATTGATTCTTCATCCACTTCTGGCTTCCTGGTGATTTGAAGATATCTTTAAATGCTTTAAGAATTTGTATTAGTCAAGGCCACTGCAAATATTGCCACCAAAACAAGCTAGCTGAACTATATGTTCTAAAACCTGCTGAAATTACACAAAACGGTTTTAGATCAATCAAATTTATTCATATATTTTTAAGCAGAAACAAGCAGAAAATAATAATGCTTGTGCTTATTAAATGTCACTTTTTTTTCATTTTTAAGGTTTGTACTTCCAGCTATTGTGCTTAAATGCCTACAAAATGACCCTGATGTCAGGTTCAAACAATACCCTAATGATGATGACCCACTGTGCAGGAGAGGCAACTAAGAGGTTAAAGTTTAAATATTTTGCAGGAGAAACCGATGCATAACTCAGTCTTACAGGAACACAACAACATATAGAATTAACATCAAAGGAGGGAATTTAGTCCTCAACAGAATAGCTGACATAGACCAAGAGAACTCGAAAATGAGTAGTTTTCGATCAATGCCATCTTTGTTGCAATAGCAGCGAGAGGAATGGGAAAAGATAGGTGCTTTCTTGTTTTATTGTTGGATCCCTGATACAAATAAATAAAACCCGAAAAACTAGCAGAGAAGAGGCTCTGCAAACAATGATTTCCAGATTCTGAAATACAAGCCTCATTAATATTTCACAAGTACATAGAATCTCATTTATACTATTTCCATAATTAATGATGATAGCTTAGACACCATCTTTAAAAAGAGAAAGAGAGAACTCTGTAGTTACTGTTCCATTGGCTGAAGGTTACTTGTAAAATACTAGCAGTTCATTATATCGTACTTCATCTACCAGCATCTTGCTGCCAAGTCTCGTAGGGAGCCCATATTCTGTTTAGTCGCTTTAGCGAAGAGGAGAATGGTGCGACACCGCCACACTCTCCATGTCAGTGACCATTTAAAGAAACAAAAGACAATACTGTATGATGCAAATAGTCATTAAATAAGGTAGAAAGAGCAGGAGAAGAATATGAAGAAAATGTTGCCTATTCATTATGCTACACGTAGCATAGAAAAATTAAAAGAGGTATGTCAGAAAAGTTACAAATTTAAAATAAATCATGCAAATATTAACTTTATATGCATGTGATAAATATTCTACGACTGTACCATGAATTTTAGATATTATTAAAGCTGCCTTTGTCCTCTCCCAAGTAGGATGTAAATAACATGTAGATGTTTGCCATGTCCGCGTATGTAAATAGAATGTAAATAGAAAAAAGCTAAGCATGCTGATCTAATAGCAGATTTCAGGTACTTTTATAATCACAGTCCTCATATGGCATGTACTTCAAAAAGAAATTTAGCAAAAAAAACAGGGAAAACTAAGTTATTAAAAAGGATGTCTGTTAATAACAGAATCACACTGGAAAAGGGGACAGGGGGTGGGTGTTGTAGGGAATAAAGGAATACAACATTTTTGTTACGGTAGAGCCATTTTTCTCATTTATTCCATCCAGTCTGTTCTCACAGAATTATGCCTGTATTATTGTCTGTATTGTAAAAAAAACCGACAGGCATCGGGGAACGATATGAAATAGAAGGTTCACACTGGGGAGGATGCCAAGTAGCACGTTATGGTACAGACAATGTCACAGAGTGAAATAAGGATGCAATGGATTGAATGGAAACTTTTATAGGAATGTTAACTTTTTTGAAATTGAAACACTGAAAATGACAAAAAAAGACATTACATTCGCAATAGATGGAGTGATTAATTTTTATCTGTGCTGAAGAGATTTTGAATTTAATAAATAAATCTGATGACCCGCAAGTAATTTGTTCTTCTTTTTGAAATATGTTTTCCTTGCTTGCATCTGATACAATGTAGTGTGGTTGTGGAGCAGAGCTGGCTCGCAGCGCCACAGACCCGGGTTCGATCTAGACTATGGGTGCTGTCTAAGCGGAGTTTGTACCTTCTCCCTGGGTTTTCTCTGTTTTCATCCCACATTCCGAAGATATGAGGGTTTGTTGGTTCATTAGCTTCTGAAAGTGCCCTTAGTGTGTCGGATGGGAAAGTGGGATAACACGGAACTAGTGATCAATGGTCAGCGTGGACTCATTGTGCCAAAGGGCCTGTTTCCATGCTGTGCTTGTTTTCATTTGGGTGACAGCTTCAAGCCCCTTGCATTAGTCCTATGCTGATAAGCTTCAGTATCTACGCTTACATGTGGAATCATTACATCAGCAGTTAACCTAGAAACCTGGGCTACTGATGTAACCATGAACAAACCAACACCCCTACCTCCCCTCATAGATATGGATGACAGTCAGAACCTGGCATAGGTAGGGTAGGCAGTCAGAACTTTTTTCCCAGGATGGGAATATCAAATACTAGAGGGCATAGCTTTAAAGTGAGAGGGGCAAATTTTAAAGGAGATATGCGGGGCAGTATTTTATACACACAGGGTAGTGGGGGTGCCTGCAAAGTGCTGTTGGGGGTGTAGATGGAGGCAGATACAATAGTGGCCTTTAAGAGACTTTTGGATAGGCACATGGACATGCAGGGAATGGAGGGATTTGGTTGATGTGCAGGTAGATAAGAGTTGGTCCTGGCATCATGTTTGGCACAGACATTGTGGACCGAAGGGCCTGTTACTGTGCTGTACTGTTCTATATTCTATGTTCTATGTTCTCCCCCTGTTATTGAAAGTCTGGAGACACTTTTTAGTTTTCAGTTTAGTTCAGAGATACAGCACCGAAACAGGCCCTTGGGCCCATCTGGTCCACGCCAACCAGCGATCCCCGTACACTAGCACTATCCTGCACACTAGGGGCAATTTACAATCTTTTCTGAAGCCAATTAACCTACAAATCTGTATGTCTTTGGAGTGAGGAAGGAAACCGGAGCTCTCGGGGAAAACTCACGGGGTCACGGGGAGAACGTACAAACTCCGTAGACAGCACCCTTAGTCAGGATCGAATCCGGGTCTCTGACGCTGTAAGGCAGCAACTCTACCACTGCATCACCGCGACTTCCAGCCCTTCTCAATAGACTTTCCATCACACTCCACAATATGTGTGGATGGTTGCTGGTTCTTTATTTATTCATCTATGCTTGGCCACTCAGTTGTTCTTCCTGTGTCTGAGGATATTTGCCACGTGGTCAGACATATCTGTGTCACTGGCATGAACTAGGGCCAGCTCTGCTCCACTCTGCTGCAATCTTTTAGTCTGGCCTGATAGCACAGTGATTAACTTACTGGATTAGTTTTACGGATGCCTGGATTTATGATCCAGAGACACCCGGTCAAATGCCATTCACCGCTGAATTTAAATTCAGTTAATTAAATAATAAGCCCATTAAATGAATTAATTAAAAATCACACCTAACTATCCAGGCAACTCGTTTCATCTGGATCACTGAAATTACTTGATTTCGATCAGACTGTCCCAATTCCCATCTCTTCACTCATTTAAAGTTTGATCGGCTGGGCTGAATGACTCTTCCCTCTGTTAAGGGTACAGTGGCATACCAATCATTATACCAGAGTGGTATTTCAAAGGGCTTGATCTCACAGTTATGAAATTGATTTTAAATAAAGCTATTAGATTATATTTTGTTACATAGGGAAAATAACCATGGAAATTGTGACGCCGGTATTCTTTAGGCAAGTGAGATTGCCATCTTCATCTGGCCTGGATACACGTCACCCCAATCTCCTGTTCTGTAGTTGAGTATGGATGCCCTCAGTACAATTAAATTTGGGCAAGAGATGCTGCCTTTCCAGCATCTACAACGCATTTATCTTGGATCACTTGAGGAGACCATTTTGTCTACCATGTCTGCATTTTTATTATGTAAGAAAATACACAGAAACAGACCATTTGGCCCAACCATCAATGGCAGTGTTTCTGCTTCTGACCCTTCTGAGGAAGGGTTTCGACCTGAAACATCACCTATTCCTTTTCTCTAGAGATGCTGCCTGGCCCGCTGAGTTACTCCAGCATTTTGTGTCTATCTTCGGTGCCTTTAGTGTTAGCAGCTGTGATCAACTGCCTTCTCATAACTGGCTGGTATTTCCACAGGCATTCGTGGCTTCACACAAAGTACAAAAAAAATCATGGCAAAGGCACCTAGCCGCATGGAAATACCTGGCAGCACCAGCCCTGGATAGCCTCCTTGTTGCCTAACAAGGGTAGCAATTTCACAAGAAGTTTATTTAATTTTCACACGATATGAAAAGACAATTTACTGAAAACAACATGAATGCATAGAGAAAAGATTCATGGACAGTTCACATCAATTGCCCAGATCCAATGTGTGACACTTTTGCTGATAAAAGCTATGTCTTTGTGTTTGCAGGGCTGTAGCTTTTCTTTCTTTCAAACCATTCCTCTACAGTGTTCGATTAAATTGAAATGTAAGAGCAATTTCACACTTATTACACTCTGGCGGTTTGAGAGTCAAGAGTGTTTAATTGTCAGATGTACCGACGATGGAACAATTAAATTCTTACTTGCAGAAGAATAACAGGCCTGTAAACGCAACATATATAATAACCAAAAACAAATTAATAATGGTCAGGGAGAATGGCCATAATTTTACAGTGATATTAAAATGTGTCATGATTGGTAGAGTGGTGGGGTGAGGAGGAGGGAGGCAAAATAATAAGGTTAAGCATTTTGTGGAGGATTTTCAATTATGATAGTGGCATTTAAGAGGCTTTTAGATGGGCACGTGGAGACACTGGGAATGGAGTACATCGGTCATGTGCGGGCAGAGGAGATTTGTTTAACTTGGTATCATGTTCGGCGTGGACCTTATGGGCCGAAGGGCCTGTCCTTGTGCTGGACTGTTCTATGTTCTAGAACACCCTCAGCATTCTTTGCATTTTTCTAATGCTTCTCTATTTCACTGCTGGAATGAGATTTTAGACTTTAGGAATAGAGCTGGGAAACAGGCCTTTCGGTCCACTGAGTCCGCGCCGAACAGCGATGCCCGTACACTAACACTATCCTACACGCCGGGGACAATTTAACAATGTTACCGAAGCCAATTAACCTACAAAACTGTACATCTTTGGAATGTGGGAGGAAACCGGAGCACCCGGAGAATAACCCACGCGGTCACAGGGAGAACGTACAAACTCCGCACAGACAGCACCCATAGATAAGATCAGACCCGGGTCCCTGGCTCTGTAAGGCAGCAACTCTACCGCTGCTCCACTGTGCCGCCCCAAAGTCCATTGGGTGAGGTCCATCTCTTCACCATATCCATTGCACACTAACTGATGTCAACAAAGGCAGCATGTTTGAAACTGGTTACCGGCCACATTAACCCCCTGTCCTGCTCCCGAAGATTTTGCTTGGTTTGCATGGTGTATCATGCACAGACCAGACTTTGCACCTCCTAGTGGTGAGCCATAAAATGGTTTTACTTTTTGCATAGGCCGAGGAAATGGTTGCATCCCAGCCCCCCTCAACTGGGGAGCAGTGTGCGGCACAGGAGGGATAAATTATAAAGAACTTAATGAATCAATCGGATGTAGACCAGGGAGAAAAGCAAAGAAAAAAGAAAATTGCCTTCATAACCTGTCGATCAGTTGTGGCCTTCCCTGCTGGTAATGGCAGTGCCGTTATCCCTATACTTCCGCTATTCGCATAATTAACCACTCATTTGTATGAATTAATTCCACAGGGATTGCGGATATTAAAGAATCAGCACAAATGTGTTAAAAATAGCAACGGTGGAGGCCTCTCCAACGGAAGAGGGGCTTGCACAGAGATACAGAGGAAGAGACTTCTGAAAATGAGGTGCTCGCTTTGCATGTTATTTCTGAATGGGTCAACCTCATCTGTGACCCATCAGAGTGCGGAATGCCCTTTGGCAGCTTTCTCAACGTGCCTGATGTTATTACTCGCAGCCACAAAGGATTTCCAAAAGCTGAAGAGCAATTAAGAGAAAACACTTCCAATCACAGAGGCTTTCTTCATTGGCATTACTCATTGAGCTCACACCAAGTGGCCACTCCGAGGCATCTCAAAGATCGACATGAGTCACCCCCTTGCGCCCCCACCCCACCACATAGCCCCCGAACCTACCCCCACTCCCGCCCCCGCAATGAAATTTAAACTGGGCGTTCTGCTTGACAGGCAGAGTAAAGTGTTTAAAATCTCTGACTGAGTACGTCGTACCTTCAAAATACTGAACAGCGGGTAAGAACTGCTATACAGCTCCATTTCTGTCCAACTCTAATTTTACCCACACTTCTTTAAAAAAAATGAAACATCTAATTCTATTTTTCAGGCCCTCCTCCACCAGAAGCCGCTGAATATTGCCGGAGCGTGGCTTCCTCGCAGACCTTGGTCATTGCGTGCAAAAGGCAGTTCTGCTTAAGTTAACCCAGACTTTGAGGACTGCCTGTATATTTGACTGCGATAGGCATCTCGGTCAATGCTCTGGCAACGCCAATGCAGCCACATATTACAGCTGGAGTTTCTGGATAGCAACCAGGGCCACTAACTGTGGTAAACCTTCTCCCTCTCACAGAAGCCGAGTGCTGTCTATGCCTGGGATGAGTTGATTCGGCTTTAAATACAACCATACCTCCAGATTTATTGTTTAGTGATGATCTTCTCAGCGATCACTGAATTTAGGGAACTAATTTTTTTGTTTCAACTAAACGCCACAATTTTCAGTTCAGGAAGCGTATTCTACAAATAAACCTCAGGAAGAAGAATCATTTAATAAATTGTAAAAGAAGCGTGTTCCAAATAAAATTCTGAAGTAAAACTGGAGAATTCTTGAAATACTCAGAAGGTTAGGCAGCGGCCATGGAGAGAAAGCAAAGTTAATGCTTCAGATTATGTTTTCACTAGACCTGTTAAAAAAATCAATGCTAAGTTTTAAGATGGAGAGAAAAGGGGAATGGAAGAAAAGAACAAAGAGTAAGCTGGAAGAATGACTAGGTTTTAATGCATGAGAAAGGAAGGTGGTAATGGAATAAGTAAAAGATTGATTAAGGAAAGGTTAAATGAGAAAGGTCATTGATTGAAACACAAACTCTGCTTCCCTTACCCAGATATTGCTGAGAATTGCTGGCATATCCCCTTTGTCCCATAGATTGTGCCGGGAACATATCACTACTTTAACATGCCACGTGTGTTCTCCATCATTAACCTGTCTTATCAATGCTTGCAACCTTTATCCTGTCTTATACCTGGCGATTTCATTGCGTGACATGTGGCTTTCAAAATCAAACCCAAGCAAATGCATCCCCATATCTTTAAAAGACAACAGCAAAAATCATTTAAAATATATGTGAAGACATTCACATCAGTTCATACAAGACCCTACAATTATATATTCTTCTGAGTTACCTTATCACTGTGTTGAAATGATGAACAAACCTTCCTGCGGAAACCAGGAGCAATGGTGGAAGCTGGGCTCCCTGATTGTAGAGCGATGACACAGACTAAACCTGTGCTCTGAAGAAGGACACAATATCAGTGCAGGTTGGGGAGATGTCACAAGGGTGGCATGGTAGTCCAGCAGGAGCGTTGCTGCCTTATGGCGCCAGGAATCCGGGTTCGATCCTGACTACAGGGTGCTGTCTGTACAGAGTTTGTACGTTCTCCCCTGTGACCGCATGTGTTTTCCCTGGGTGCCCCGGTTTCCTCCCACAATCCCAAGACTTAATTAGCTAGGTTAATTAGCTTTGATAAAAATTGGAAATTGTCCCTCGGGATTGGCATTGTGCTACTGTTGGTGCATAGTTGGTCGGCACAGACTTAGTGGGCCGAAAGGCCTATTTCCGTGCTGTATATCTAAACTAAAGTAAACTAAACAGAACAAGAGACTAGCTACCAGACCACAGTCTGATGGAATCTGACTGTATATGTTGGGATTAGGTCTTGCCTTATGGGTTGCTTTTGCTAAAACATTTGGTTTTGCCAGGTCAGGCCACGCTGTGTTATACTGGCTCAATACAGTCCTTAGGGCAGGATGATCTGCTTAGCATTACTCAATGTGTCTTCTGTTCTCATATGTCATATGTACTTATGCAGCAAAGTACATACGGCATGGCAAGCATACAGGGTTGGGTCAAGTAAAGGAAACATTATAAGAGCTTGAATTTGGGTTGGGTTCAGATTTGCTGTGATCAGGTCAGGATTAAATATTGTACTCCAGCAGATCTTTCCCCAATCTCCAACTTACATGCCAAGAGTATGAAGACATATCCTTCAGTTGACCGGATGGAAACAGCTCCAACAACCCTCAAGAATTTGACACTGTCTGGGAAAACCAGCCCTCTTAGTAAGCATAAACAATGAGCTGCACTTGCTGGAGTAACTCAGCTGGTCAGGCAGCATCTCTGGAGAACATGGTTAGGCGACGTTTCAGGTTGGGACCTTTCTTCAAACTGAGAAGTCTGAAGAAGGGTCCTGACCCAAAACGTCACCGACCCATGTTCCCCAGAGATGCTGCCTGACTCGCTGAGTTACTCCAGCATTTTGTGTCCACTTAATTAGCAACCCATCTACTTCCCTCAGCATTCATTGTTCTCACCGACTCTGAGTGGCTGTTGTGTGTGTGCGTGTGGCAGCTCCAAAATGCACTGCTGTTACTCAGCAAGGCTGCTCCACCAGCACCGCCGAACCCTGACCTCAACCACCAGGAAGAAGTAGGGCAGCAGATGCAAGAGGACATCACCACCGACAGTTTCCCCTCCGTACCGCACACCATCCAGATGTGGAGATACTTTGTTGATTGTTCGCTATCACTAAATTCTGCAACACTCTACCCAACACCATTGCACCATTGCGGGAGTCCTGTAATCAGAAGGACTGCAGTGTGGGCAGTTCGCCAAGACTTATAATATTAAGGATGGGAATAAGTCTTGCCCTTCCAAATACCCAAAAATGAATAAATAAAACTTCTGGTCACAACGTCTTGTATATTTGATTTTATTTCCCATGTAAATCTGATGGCATACCTCTGTGGCATGGTTGGTCAGTTTTATTGAAGTGAGATACCAGCCAGTAACAAACCACAAGAGGCATCTTCTCCTTATTGTTCCATGGTAGGGGGAGGGAGGGAGGGAAGGAGGGGTGGATAAGGGGATCAGGAACGTCGGTAGCCCCTTGAGTATAGGTCGGCTGGGGAATCAATTGACTTTAGACTTCATAGAAACAGCGTGGAAACAGGCTCTTCGGCCCACTGAGTCCGCACCGACCAGCGATCACCCCGTACATTAGCTCCAGTCCTACACATTAGGGACAATTTACAATTGTACCAAAGTCAATTAACCAATGATTTGGACGAGAACATACAGGGCAAGATTAGCAAGTTTGCTGATGATACAAAAGTGGGTGGTTTTGCAGATAGTGAAGATGGTTGTGAAAAATTGCAGCAGAATCTGGATCTATTGGCCAGGTGGGCTGAGGAACGGCTGATGGAATTAAATACAGAGCAGTGTGAGGTGTTGCATTTTGGGACGTCTAACTAGGGCAAGCCCTACACAGTGAATGGTAGGCCTCTGGGGACTGTTGTAGAGCAGAGGGATCTAGGAGTGCAGGTGCATGGTTCCTTGATGGTTAAGTCGCAGGTAGATAAAGTGGTCAAAAAGGCTTTTGGCACATTGGCCTTCATCAGTCAGAGTATTGAGTATAGAAATTGGGAGGTCATGTTGCAGTTGTATAAGACATTGGTGAGACCGCATTTAGAATATTGTGTTCAGTTCTGGACACCATTTTATAGGAAAGATATTGTCAAGCTTGAAAGGGTTCAGAGAAGATCAATGAGGATGTTGCCACGACTAGAGGGTCTGGGCTATAGGGAGAGGTTGAGAAGGCTGGGTCTCTATTCCTTGGAGCGCAGGAGGATGAGGGGTGATCTGAAAGAGGTGTATAAAATTATGAGTGGAATAGATCGGGTAGATGCACAGAGTCTCTTGCCCAGAGTAGGGGAATCGAGGACCAGAAGACATAGGTTCAAGGTGATGGGGAAAAGATTTAATAGGAATCTGAGAGGTAACTTTTTCACACAAAGGGTGGTGGGTGTATGGAACAAGCTGCCAGATGAGGTAGTTGAGGCTGGGACTATCCCAAAGTTTAAGAAACAGTTAGACAGATACATAGATAGGGACAGGTTAGGAGGGATATGGACCAAGCGCAGGCAGGTGGGATTAGTGTAGCTGGGACATGTTGGCCGGTGTGGGCAAGTTGGACCGAAGGGCCTGATTCAAAAACTGTATCACTCTATGACTCAATCTCTCTGATTCTAACCTATAAACCTGAACCTCTTTGGAATGTGGGAGCAAACCCGAGCACCCAGTGAAAACCTACGCGGTCACAGGGAGAACGTATAAATTTCGTACTGACAACACCTGTAGTTAGGATCAAACCCAGGTCTCCGTAGATTCTGCCTACATACAGCCTTCTGAAACTCTACCGCAGTGCCACTATTCCGCCAAATCTGGTAAATGCCATAAATTGTAGAGGAGTAAATAAAAGTTAAAGAATAAAAATATAAATGCTCCCGATGACAATCACCAATGTGTAAAAATGGAAATCATAGGACAACATTTCGATCAAGAAAATTGCACATTTTCTTCAAAAGTTAGTCAAGAATGGGTTAAAAGCAGAATGAAATGGCAATCACAATTACATTTTTGCCCAATTAGTGTCAGTATTGGCACTGAATGTAGTGATAATACCCAACTGAGATGCAAACACTGACAAGTGAATAAAGTTGTAGCCAGTTTAGGGCTTGGTTGGTAAACGATGATTGATGTTGGACTCACTTGGGACAGTGTCAGCCACAGAAGCTGAGCAAATTGGAATACTCTCATAATGAGAATCACTTGCAAATCTGCCCCTCTCATGGAAAGGAGATTTATTTGAACTCTAGAATTAAGGAACAGGCTGACAAAGAACACAATGGAGGAGCGAATCCACATGCATTTCCTTGTGGCAGAGGCTCACATGGATCAAGAAGGAGCCTTCAGTCTGTGTAGGAAAGCACTGTAGACGATGGTTTAAACCGAAGATAGACACAAAATGCTGGAGTAACTCAGCATGACAGGCAGCATCTCTGGAGAGATGGAATGGGTGACGTTTCGGGTTGAGACCCTTCTTCAGAGTCTGAAGAAGAGCCTCGACCCGAAACGTCACCCATTCCTTCTCTCCAGAGATGCTGCCTGTCCTGCTAAGTTACTCCAGCATTGTGTCTGCCTTCAGTCTGTGCTCAGTGAGTTCAGCGCTGTCACAGCGCGATTCTTATTTCATTGCTCCTGAGATTGAGGGGTGGTGGAGAGCGAAAGGGTGTAAATTACTTAGATGTGTTGGAAATTTTGCTCTTTGTTCAAAGATAAAACATAAGCGCAGAGCTTGGCCGTGAAACAACATTAAAAAACCTTCAATCAAAGAACCTGCTAATCTAACTAAGAGCAGAAACAAGGAACTGAAGATGCTGGTTGACAAAAAAAAAAGACACAAAGTGTTGAGGTAACTCAGCGGGTCAGGTTGCATGCATCCTTGGAGAACATGTCTGAAGATGGGTTCCGTCTCAAAACGTCACCTAGTCATGTTCTCCAGGGATGTTGCCTGACCCGTTGAGTTACTCCTGCAGTTTGTGTCTTTGTCTGCTGATCTAACTTTCCCAGATTCACAAACGGAAGAGCATCTCACAGGTAGTTGTGGCGAATGGACGCTTGTGGAATTTTGGACCAACAAAGTTCTCCTTTGTAAAACAAAGGGGAAAATGTCAGGGTGAAGGGTTCAAACATTAGAGTCGAACAGCAGGCACATATATAATGTCTACTGAGAACTCTCTAACGCTTCATTAACCAAAATATTATTCTGTATGATTAGTCATAGAGTCATAGAGTGATACGGTGTGGAAACAGTCCCCTCGGCCCAACCTGCCCACACTGGCCAACATGTCCCAGCTACACTAGTCGTAGTGTAGTGTAGGATTCTCAAAATCCTATCCTTTAAACAGCAGCTATTAGTAACAGCACTACCATGCAGTACAATGGCACAAAGATAGAGCTGCAGCCACACAGCACCAGAAACCCTGGTTTGATCCTGACTACGGGTGTTGCCTGTGCGAAGTTTGTACGTTCTTCCTGTGACCATTAGGGTTTACTCCGGGTGCTCTGGTTTCCAAAGATTTGCAGGTTTGTAGGTTAATTGGCTTCTGTAAATTGCCATTACTGTGTAGGAAGCATATGAGAAACTGGGATAACATAGAACTAGTGCACGGGTGATCGGTGGTTGGCGTGGACTCTGTGGGCCAGTCACGGACGCTGCATCTCGAAAAAAAATACAATCTAGCGATATGATTTTTATAGATGAGTCAGGAATAATGTAAAGTGTGTCAAGGTATTTCAAAAATGTTGTTCACATCAAACAAGAAGTAATCATGGGTCTTGCAGTCACTTTTTTATGAGGGTCCATGGGTTTACAGAACCTGCCAAATTATATAATGCGTCCTCAAAATGAACAATTTATAATTACGTTTGATGTTTTTACACATGCGTCTGCAGTGCATTTCATCCTGTCACAACAACAGCCCCATTGAAAAGTAATATGAAAATTTAAAATCAATTGAAAGCCAGTTTCTTCCATAAATCGTCCCATAAATAGAAACTTTTAGGTCTTCCTTTACTTCACATGAAATAGATCACAGGTTTTCATTGAAGTAACAGTTCAGAAAGCAAACAACATACTCTTTGCTCAATAGTTCCGACTTCAAATTACCACAGTTTTTCAGCGACGGGAGGTAACAAAGCTGTTTTGTTACAAGACATGACTGTTTTGTAAGCACCAATGCAAGAACTGGTGATGCAACTATTTTGTAAACTGAATGAAAGATTCAGAGCACTAAGGCAAGCACAGAGTCTCGGGGTCTCTTAGATGATCACCCTCCCCCACGACTGACCCTCAGCCAGTCTCCCACCCACCCCTCATTCCACAACCGCCACAGCCCCCCGCTACAAGAACAAGGCAAATGCACATACACACACACACACACGCTGGTGTAAAGAGACAATCTCGGAACTGTATTTACACAGATGATTCTCTCTGAATCAACAAGGCCAGGAGACCCGGCAAAAAAAAAGGCGGACAAGCCATTTGAATGCGTTCACAGCTGTGAAACTCTGAGTGGCAGCTCCAGCAGATAAGGTTGAAGGTGACAGACAGCTGAACAGTCAGTGCATTCATTCTGCCCGCTGAACCCAGCTGAAAGGATTTACCAACAAAAATACACACCACTTCAGGCCAATTTGTTCAGCCAGAAGGCAGTGAGAGTGTAAGCCCTCCAAAGGGATGGATAATAGTTGCAATCAATGGCGTTCCAGAGGCCCCTTTCTCCTCCTCTGCTGGCTGACAAAGAAAGTGTAAACTGCGTCAGGCTTGAAATATCAGTTCATCTTTTATCGTGTGATGTCCTCCGAGCTGCAAATATTAACCGGAAAGAGCCTTTCACGCCTGGATGATGGACATGTTATAATTTAGCACTGGCTTAAAGGAAATTAATGACAAAGATTATGAAGGGATTTGATAGGTCAGATAGGGAGGAACTACTTCGTCTGTCAAGGGAGACTAGAACGCGAAGGCAAAGCTTCGAAAGTGGCAGTAAATTGGGATGATGTCTTCTTGCGAGTGGGCAGTAATGAAACTCACCCCTTACAATTCAAAAAGCTGTTGAAGCATTCAGCTTCACTTGGCCAGGCCGATCCTGCAACACTGCCAGGGTGGCACAGGGGCGTAGTGGTCAGTTGCTGCCTTACCGCGCCAGAAACCCGGATTCGATCCTAACTACGAGCGCCGTCTGTATGAAGTTTGTATGTTCTCACTGTGACCGTGTGGGGTTTCTCCGGGTGCTCCGGTTTCTAAACACGTACAGGTTTGTAGGTTAATTGGCTTCGGTAAAATTGTAAATTGTCCCTAGTGTGTAAGATAGTGCTCGTGTACGGGGATCGCTGGTCGGCGCGGACTCGGTGGGTCGAGTCTCCTAAAGTCTAAAGTCTAAAATAGGAGCACGGGCCTATAAAGCCAGCTGCAGCTTGGACTTTGAAAATGAAAACTATAACGTCCTGGTTCAGGAGAAGCTTCTCCCCTACAGGCTTTGCACTTTTATTATTTGTTTTTCTACGGGAGCACCGCATTGTTCTAAGGGACCCGTCCACAGAGATCTTCACCTAAAGGACAGATAGTACACATTGGTGAACTATCAGACAATGAAAGGCTTAATAAATGAGGGAGATACAAAGTACTGCAGATGGTGCAATCTTAAACACAATGTGAACAAGGAACCCAGCAGGGACTCCCAGAGTGAAAGAACAGGCGACGTTTCAGGTCAATCCTGACTCAGGAACATCATCTATCCATTGCTGAGGGGGGGGGGGGGGGGAGGGGGGGGCTAGAATGGGAGCAGTCACCCTTATCTGAGATCCTTTGTCTCCTTTTCACCTCTGGTCTTTGTCACTTATTCCACCCATCTGTCAATCACCACCACCCCACCCCCCCATCACCTAATCCACCTATCACTCGCCAGGGAAGATACGGAGTGCTGGAGTAACTCAGCGGATCAGGCAACATCTCAGGAGAACATGGACCGGTGACCTTTTGGGTCGGGACCCTTCTTCAGACTGTACTTGTTTTCCAGAGATGCTGCCCGACCCATTGAGTTGCTCCAGCACTTTGTGCATTATTTTTTGTAAACCAACATCTGCAGTTCCTTCTTTCCACATTTTTCAGCAGATCTATCAAACCCATTTTATCCATCAATCTGCCGGTCCAGGTGGAAGGGTGAAGACGTTCAGATGTCAACTGACAAAGTCGCAAATCAAATGCATTGACAGCCAAGATGATGAAACTTTGGAGCAAGAAGTAACTCCAACATAGTCACCGATGTACCAGAAAATGAGGCCATCGCTTCATTAATGTGAATTTCCATCATGTTCTCCTTCACATCGCCATCTCCCATCAAAATTCAACTTTATTCTTAACTTTTTTTAAATACATAAAACAAAAACCATTCAAATCTCTTAATACATTCTTAGTGTTATGCCCAGTCTGGGTGGTAAAGAAGGCTTTTGGTACATTGGCTATCATCAGTCAGGGTATTGGGTATAAAAGTTGTGATGCTATGTCACAGTTGTACAAGATATTGTTGAGGCCGTATTTGGAGTATTGTGTTCATTTTTAGCCAACCTGCTATAGGAAGGATGTCATTAAGCTGGAAAGAGTGCAGGGACTCGAGGGCTTGAGCTATAGGGCTAGATTGGTCAAGCTAGGAGTTTATTCCTTGAAGCGCAAGAGGCTGAGAGGTGATTTTGGACAGGTATATGGATAGAAAAGGTTTGGAGGGATATGAGCCAAATGTGAACAATGGGGCTAGCTTAGATGGGGCCCCTTGGTGGGCATGGATGAGTTGGACTGAAGGGCATGCTTCCATGCTGTATGACTAGTATTTTTCTTACATATAACCCCATTACCCGCATGGGCCCCTTTGGTGATATCCCTGCCCTTATTTGAGGGGTGTCCCCATCGGACTTTGCCCCTTCAGTATCCAACACCAGACTGTGGTCCTCCCCCACAAAGCCCTCGCATTGGCTGCACCGAACATCAGTGCGTCCCTCAGCAGGCACATCACACGCCACTATTCTGTGGACAGCAGGGGAGTTCTCTGCAGTATTCTGCCAATATTCATCTCTTAACTGACACCGCCATGAAGCAGATTACCCGCCTGTTATCGCACACTTGTCTGCAGCACCTTGTTTGTGCAAATTGGCTGTCAAATTTCAAACATTACAATCATGACTGTAAACTCTGACAATTTAACTCCTGTGTCAGTGATTAAGCAAGCATTTTGCTGATTAGCAAGGTGGAGCCATTCTGGTCCCTTGTTGTCTATCCCTACACACGCGCCGTAGAAAGCATTTTATCGGGGTGCATCACAGCATGGTTTGGGAACAGCTCCATCCAAGACAGCAAAAAAACGGCAAAGGATTGTGGACGCAGCCCAGCCCATCACACAAACCAACCTCTCTTCCATTGACTCCAACTACACCTCACGCTGTCTCCGCAAGGCCACCAGCATAATCAAGGGCAAGTTGCACCCTGGCCACTCCCTCTTCTTCCCACTCCCATCGGGCAAAAAGTATACAAGTGTGAAAACGCAGATGTCCAGATTCAGGGACAGTTTCTTCTGAGCTGTTATCAGGCAACTGAACCATCCTACCAACAAGTAGAGAGCAGTCCTAAGCAAATATCTGCCTCATCCAAGACCCTCATAACTATCTATGATTGGACTTTACTGGACTTTATCTTGCACTAAACGTTATTCACGTTATTCCTTTTATCATGTATTTGAACACTGTGGATGGTTCGAGCATAATCTTGTATTGTCTTCCGCTGACTAAACTAAACACAAACTCTAACTAACTACAGGATGCTCTTTTATCTGTATATGGTGTTCTTAAAAGGAACACCCACAATTGAAGTGAACCTAATGGCATAACATGGAAATACGACTTACATAATGATATCAGTCTGAAATTACAGTGACACTTCAAAAACACGTGATTGTTTTTTTTTGCCACTTTAGGACATCCAGAAAAAACCATAGATTGAAGTGATTGAAAGATACAGCATGGAAACAGGGCCCTTCAGCCCACCAAGTCCACACTGACCACCCCAGTTCTATGTTACCTAAAAAAAAAGACACGAAGTGCTGAAATAACTCAGCGGGTCAGGCAGTATCTCTGGAGAATATGGTCTCCAGAGATAGACACAACATGCTGGAGTAACTCAGTGGGTCAGGCAGTATCGCTGGAGAAAAAGAATAGGTGATATTTCGGGTTGGGACCCTCTTCAGACTGAAAGTATAGGTGGAAGATGGAGGGGGAAATAAATTGGAGGCGAGAAAAAGCAAGAACAAATCAGGGCTGGCAACAGATGACCTCAGGAAGGGTGGGAGATGCTGCCTGGCCCGCTGAGTTACTCCAGTACTTTGTATCTTTTTTTTAGCAAAGTGGCATCTGCAGTTCCTTGTATCTCCTCCATATTACCCCACCTTCACATCCAGTCCCTACACACTAGGGACAATTTACAGAGAGCCAATTAACCTTCACGTCTGTACGTCTTTGGGATGTGGGAGGAAACCTGAGCACCTGGAGGAAACTCATGCGGTCACAGGGAGAACGTGCAAACTCCTGAGGTGAGGATTGAACCTGGGTCCCTGGCACCGTGAGGCAACAGCCTCTACCAGCTGCCCACTATGTCCGAAAAATGAAATAGAAAAAAGCATTAGGGACTCAGCAGATCAGATGTATCTGTGGTAGACAAAAATAGAGCTACCATTTCAGACTGATGACCCTTCGTCAGATTCCCAACATTTTCTGATTTCATTTGGGAGATTTTCAGATTGTGAAAGGCGCTATGTAAATGCAAGTCTTTCGTAAGCTTGAAAGACAACTATTTTGTTAAAGATTGCCTGTAATTAATTAGTAGTGTTATATGAACAACTGCTGCGCAAAACTCATTTGAATGAAGAGCCAGTGGGATTAAGTTTTGGAATTTGCTTTGAAATCTAAAAACATGAAGGGACTTTGTGTGTTAGAAAACAAACAGAATAGACTGGGCCTAGAGGCTCGAAGATGTTTCTTGGAAGAAACATCCTAACAACAGGACGTGACACCACATACATAACTCAGGCAGTTTATCTGGGAATACTGACCTAATTGCAGTTTGCCCCGTTGCACAGGAATGTGTTGCCTCAAAAGCAACCACACACAGACAAGGTGTGTGTAAATTTTCCTGTGTATAAAAGCACTGTTTTTAAACATGGGGACTCAGCGTAAAGCCAAGTATGAAACCAGTGCACCTTGGTACATAGTAAGTGGAAACCGGAGCATCGGGAGAAAACCCATGCAGGTCACGGGGAGAACATACAAACTTCATACAGACAGCACCCATAGACAGGATCGAACCTGGGTCTCTGGCGCTATAAGGCAGCAACTCTACCCCTGCGCCACCGTGCCATCCAGAAATGCAGTGCCGGGGGTGGTGGTGGAGGCAGATACAAAAGCGGCATTTAAGAGGCTTTTTGTTAGGCGCATAGAAGTGCAGGGAATATAGGGATATGAATTATGTACAAGCAGATGAGATCCGTTTAACTTGGCATCATGTAGAAACAAAGAGGTGTAGATGCTGGTTTATACACAAAGGCAGACGTTTCGGGTCGGGACCCTTCTTCAAACTTGGCATGTTGTTCGGTACACACATTGTGGGCTCGTTCCCTATTCTATGGTCTATGTTCTAAGACATCAGTTCTTTTGGTATAATATTATACCAACAAAAATCATACAATTCACAATTTCAATAAGCATTCAATTTGTTTGAAGGAACTACATACTATTTCAAATTACACTCCTTCCATATTGGAAGAAGATATTAATAAAAAAGGTAGTCATATTTCAATTGCACTATTATGATAATTATGAGTCAGAGTATAGGAGGGAGATTGAGCATTAGATTGAATGATGCCAGACACCAACCTTGCTCTCTGACTCTCAGTCTGAAGAAGGCTCTCGACCCGAATCATCACCTATTCCTTTTCGCCTGAGATATTGCCTGACCCGCTGAGTTAATCCAGCATTTTGTGTCTATCTTTGGTGTAAACCAGCATCGGTAGATCCTTCCTACACAACCTGGCTCTCAACGTCTGTAGAACCAAGCAGCACTTCTTGAGATTTGCATCAGAAATTGGGTATCACATCTCTAGATTAAGATTTGAGCCCACAAGTCCTGTCCAGTGATAGGGGTGTTGCCTCCAAACTATAGCTGATGATAATTCATTCGAATCTGACCCCAAACTTTGAGCCTTTCAACCGATCATCTTTCCCTCTTGTTATTAATCCTTGGCGTCTTTGTTCTTAACATCCAGGACTTTTGTTTTCAAAAGGAAAGTTGATGGCAAAGCGATTGTCAAGAACAGAACAAGAATAAAGGAAAGCAAGGCAACAGAAGACAATGTCCTAAAAGACTGGAAGAGAGTTCTTAGCACGGAAAAAATAATTAGCTTATGGCTCACTTTTTATTGAGAATTTCACTCCTGTGCCATCGTGTGATTTTCGACAGTATAAAAATTCATGTCAGTTGGCCTTGCATCATTTAACCATGTATTTCATACAACCATGACACATTAAATGTTCATTCTCAATAAAATATAAGTATTTTAATTAAAGCCTGCCATCAATGATAGAGGGTGCCAGAGAAAGCACACAAGCCATTTCAGATTTCACTAATTAAGGTCTGGTCTTCTTCCAGGATTATTTAAAACAAAACTGCATGAACCAAACCAGTCTGAAACTTTGCCTATCCAACCTGCACAACTATTCAATCCTGTCTTACAGCTCTGCTTTTAATTCTGACCTTTGTTCCAAACATCTGCCAATCAAACTCCTCCCTCGCCTCTGTCCACCTATTACCTCTAGTCTTAAACTCAAGCATCTAAGACATTGGGATTTGAGTCCATCTTCATTGCTATTTGTATTGGGTTGATTTATTATTGCCATGTGTACTGAGGTACAGTGGAAAGCTTTTGTTTGCATGCTATCAATCAAATCAGGTACATGAATACTATACATGAATATAAGCAAGCCAAACTACAAGCCACCAGCACAAGTAGAGCTAAAGGTATACCAGAAACTTCTTCCTTTCCTTGTCTGTGCCCATTTGACCGATCCTGTAATGCTAAGTGCAAATGCGAATTTGTTCTGCATTTGCACCATTTTAAATTAAAATAGTTCTTGCGGAATGTGCAGCGGACTGCTCATTGGGTCCCCACCCTCAATACCTCCAATCTGAAGACGGGTCTCGACCCGAATCGTCACCCATTCCTTCTCTCCAGAGATGCTGCCTGTTCCGCAGTTACTCCAGCTTTTTGTGACAATCTTCGATTTAAACCAGCAACTGCAGTTCCTTCCTCCACAATTATAATATCTTTTTGGTGGGCACTCATTGGGCATTTGTAAAGCAGAGAGAGAAAGGTTCTTGATTATTAAGGGTGTTAAAGGTTACGGGGAGAAGGCAGGAGAATGGGGTTGAGAGGGAAAGATAGATCAGCCATGATTGAAAGGCAGAGCAGACTCAATTGGCCGAATGGTCTATTTCTACTCCTTTGACTTTTGAACTTAAGAACGGAGCACTATCATATGTAAAGGAGTGAGCAATCATCTCTCTGAACTTGTTTTGCCACTCAGTTTTATATTATGGCTTCTCCATATCTTAAGTACATCTGTCACCCGAGGCAACTTAACAATAGACAATAGACAATAGGTGCAGGAGGAGGCCATTTGGCCCTTCGAGCCAGCACCACCATTCAATGTGATCATGGCTGATCATTCTCAATCAGTACCCCGTTCCTGCCTTCTCCCCATACCCCCTGACTCCGCTATCCTTAAGAGCTCTATCTAGCTCTCTCTTGAATGCATTCAGAGAATTGGCCTCCACTGCCTTCCGAGGCAGAGAATTCCACAGATTTACAACTCTCTGACTGAAAATGTTTTTCCTCATCTCCGTTCTAAATGGCCTACCCCTTATTCTTAAACTGTGGCCCCTGGTTCTGGACTCCCCCAACATTCATATCATATCATATCATATATCTACAGCCGGAAACAGGCCTTTTTCGGCCCTCCAAGTCCGTGCCGCCCAGTGATCCCTGTACATTAACACTATCCTACACCCACTAGGGACAATTTTTACATTTACCCAGCCAATTAACCTACATACCTGTACATCTTTGGAGGAACATGTTTCCTGCCTCTAACGTGTCCAACCCCTTAATAATCCTATATGTTTCGATAAGATCCCCTCTCATCCTTCTAAATTCCAGTGTATACAAGCCTAGTCGCTCCAGTCTTTCAACATATGACAGTCAAGCCATTCCGGGAATTAACCTAGTAAACCTACGCTGCACGCCCTCAATAGCAAGAATATCCTTCCTCAAATTTGGAGACCAAAACTGCACACAGTACTCCAGGTGCGGTCTCACTAGGGCCCTGTACAACTGCAGAAGGACCTCTTTGCTCCTGTACTCAACTCCTCTTGTTATGAAGGCCAACATTCCATTGGCTTTCTTCACTGCCTGCTGTACCTGCATGCTTCCTTTCAGTGACTGATGCACTAGGACACCCAGATCTCGTTGTACGTCCTCTTTTCCTAACTTGACACCATTTAGATAATAATCTGCCTTCCTATTCTTACCACCAATGTGGATAACCTCACACTTATCCACATTAAACTGCATCTGCCATGCATCCGCCCACTCACACAACCTGTCCAAGTCACCCTGCAACCTCATAGCATCTTCCTCACAGTTCACATTACCACCCAGCTTTGTATCATCTGCAAATTTGCTCATGATACTTTTAATCCCTTCATCCAAGTCATTAATGTATATTGTAAATAGCTGCGGTCCCAGCACCGAGCCTTGCGGTACCCCACTAGTCACTGCCTGCCATTCTGAAAGGGACCCATTTATAACCCTTAATGCCCTTGCCTTGCATTAATCTATTCATCTTATTTTTGAAATTCTTAATAGACCTAGCCACGAACGGCTCAATTGGCGAGACTGCAGAGAGCGAGAGATGGTTCATAATTATTCATCTCTATTTTGTTTCCCCCCTCAGTGGGATCCAGGGCCGCATGTTAGAAAAACAAGTTGGGTGCTGTCGGCTGACGTGACTCTCCTTGTGAGATTCGAGCGGGAAATTAAGAGTCAGCACTTGCATCTGGCAAATAATTCAATGCAATCTGAGGTCGCTCAGCATGTGAACTGACACATACCAGTCCTCATTATGTGCCTGGGGAACACTTAGCTTGCGTTTCTTTGACCCAAACCTAAATGAGACATCAGGTATCAAACAGACTTTTGGCCGGAGCAAGAGCTGTCATTTTATGAGGTCTCTTTTAAACTGGTTGCAGCGCGAAGGGATTTAAAATCACCAGATGCGACCCTACCTGAATCCTTGCTACTCCTGTTCTTTCTAACATGACATTACTAGTGTCTGCTATGTAATTGGATACTTTCCAAGGCATACACAAGTTCAGTAAACTCCAGGCATAAGGGAAAAGAGAGAATGCTCCACATCTGTGTTACCCTGTCTGCCCAAGTAACTAAAACGCTAAGATAATAGATTGATATGAATTGTCAAAGGTGAAAGTCAACATTAGGATGACCATGAAATGGTGTTTTAGTTGTCACATGTGCAACTGCACAGTGAAATTCTTTTTGCAAATATTACACTTGTAGGCACTGCCATGTTTTGGCGTCATTTCCATAGCCCAATCATGGACCAATGAACCAGTTAACCAATGTTTTAGAGTCTAGTTTATAGTTTAGAGAAGCAGAATGGAAATAGGCCCTTCGGCCCATCGAATCTGTGCCAACCAGCTATCCCCTTACACCATCACAAGCCTACACATTAAACAAAGCCAATTAACATACATATCTTTGGAGTGTGAGAGAAAACCCATGCGGGTCACAGGGAGAACCTACAAACAGCACCCGTGGTCAGGATTGACCCCAGATCTCTGGTGCTGTAAGGCAGCAACTCTACCGCTGCACCACCATCAGGCCCAGCACGGCAATCGTTTCTAACCAGGCTTGTTCCATGAGTCAGAAAGGTGATGCGCACAGAGTATAAGACAGTTCTGATACTCTGAGAGAACTTAGAACTGGGGTAATTCTCAACTCTTCTTTTAATGGTGGTTTGGGACAATATAAAATTAAGAGAGGTTTTTTCATCATTCCAGCCTGACATGCTGGAAAAGGCCATAGCGATGTCCTGCAGGTAAGGAAAGAAGCAAAGTTAAACGGGAAGTTTTCCCGCGAGTCCTTCTGATCAGTTCAACGGCAACACTGCCATAGGGCCAACCTTCTCAATTCATTAGATGGTGGATGCTAGGTGGGAGTCTGCAGCCAACACCATCACTCTTTGTCCTATCACAGTGATGTTTGCTTTTATGCAAGCGGTGGCTTTCATAGAATTAGCAGCCTGTTGAGCCACAATGCGCCAGAGCTGCTGCTTCATCACAAGTGGCATGGTGGCGCAGAGGTAGAATTGCTGACTTATAGCGCCGGAGACCCGGGTTAAATCCTGATGACGGGCGCTGTCTGTACCGAGTTTGTATGTTCTCCCTGTGACCGTGTGAGTTTTTTCTGGGTGCTCCGGTTTCCTCTCACGATCTGCAGGTTTGTAGGTTAATTGGCTTCTGCAAATTGTCCCTAGTGTATAGTATAGAACGACCAGTGGTCGCTGGTTGGCGCAGACCCATTGGGCCTGTTTCCACACTATGTCACTAAACTAAACTAAACTAAACTAAACTAAACTAAACTAAATGAATATGTAGTGGAACAGGAACAGTCCAGTGGGATTTTTTTCTATTTCAAGAGAAAACACACATTGCAAAAAACTGTGTGAAAGGGAGATACCTGGGAGTCCACATCACAGAGGATCTGACATAGACAACACACATTGCCGCACTGGTGGGGAAGGCAAGGCAGCGCCTTTACCACCTCAGACAGCTGAGGAAATTCAGAGTGTCTCTGAGGATCCTTCATTGCTTCTGCTCTGGGGCTGTAGAGAGCATCCTGTCCGGCAACATCTCAATCTGGTTTGGGAACAGCTCTGCCCAGGACAGGAAGGACCTGCAGAGAGTAGCGCGTTCGGCAGAACACACCATGGGAACTACACTCGCCCCCCTGCAGGACCTATACATCAGGAGGTGCAGATCAAGAGCAAGCAAGATTATGGGGGACCCCTACCACCCCAGCAACAGACTGTTCCAGCTGCTACGGTCAGGCAAACGCCTCCGCTGTCATGCTGTGAAAACGGAGAGGATGAGACGGAGTTTCTTCCCACAGGCCATCAGGACTGTTAACTCCAGGGACTAAATTTTTTTTCTGTATTAATTTTAATTTTTATGCTGTAATTGTAATTTTCTTTTTGAACAATCCGCAGGCATTGCCACTTTCATTTCACTGCACATCTCGTATGGGTATGTGACAAATAAACTTGACTTGTCTTGACTTGAGTTGCAGACGCTGGTTTACAAAAAAAGACACAACGTGTTGGAGCAACTCAGCAGGTCAGGCAGCATCTCTGGAGGATGTAGATAGGTGACGTTTCGGATTGAGACCCTTCTATGTGATACTGTGCGAAAGGCATTGGTTGAAACTGTGCAAACAGAATATAAGTACAAAGCAGGAACCGTTCCTTCAGCCCACAATGTCTGTGCCAAACCTGATGCCAAATTAATCTCCTCTGCCTGCATGTGATCCATATCCATCCCCCACTTCAAAAATGGGAAGACAAAGGGATGGAACAATTGTGGGAGAAATTGGAAGCACAGGTAGTATGGTGTCTGAGGGCCTTCAGAGAACGGAAACGTCAACGATAGTTTCCATCAGCATTTCCACAGCAAGGAACTAGTTGGGAAATCCTTCTATTGCGAGAGGCAGAAGGAGAATCCTCATTCCACCATAAATTAATTACTTTCCAATCATTCAGAATGCAAGCAATTCTCTCCCTTTTTGTTTCTTGGTGACAAATTGCATTTGACAAAGCTGTTCTTCAGATTTTGAATTCAATCAGGGGTTAAATTTGACAGGGGTATACCAGATCGGAGATCAGGTGGCAAAGAATTAATACTTCAATTAAAAGAGGTATATTTTATTAGGGCTCACTCTATGTTCACTTTACAAGCTGCATGAAATAAAAAGGACTGTTCAGAATACAGGAACACCTTGAGGGTGAGCTTGGCTACATTTCACCTGCTGGGATGAAATTGAATTTTGGTACTCTGTATTTGAACATAACCTTAACTTGTAAATGGCGAGCTTCCCAATCAGTTACTGCTTTAGGTAATAAAAGGTGCATTTTTACACGAATGAACGAGGAAAATCTGCTTGCACCAACGCGAAGCACACAGGATGGATATTTAATATGATCAGCAGTAGCTGAACCGCAAGGGAGATGAAGATAGCATTTTTTTTTACACTGTAAGTAAGTCTTCATCCCAGGGTACTTAAGGAGGTGGCTCTAGAAATAGTGGAAGCATTGGAGATCATTTTTCAATGTTCTATAGACTCAGGATCAGTTCCTGTGGATTGGAGGATAGCAAATGTTATCCCACTTTTTAAGAAAGGAGGGAGAGAGAAAACGGGTAATTATAGACCAGTTAGTCTGACATCAGTGGTGGGGAAGATGCTGGAGTCAATTATAAAAGACGAAATTGCTGAGCATTTGGATAGCAGTAACGGGATCATTCCGAGTCAGCATGGATTTACGAAGGGGAAATCATGCTTGACAAATCTACTGGAATTTTTTGTGGATGTAACTAGGAAAATTGACAGGGGAGAGTCAGTGGATGTGGTGTACCTCGACTTTCAGAAAGCCTTCGACAAGGTCCCACATAGGAGATTAGTGGGCAAAATTAGAGCACATGGTATTGGGGGTAGGGTACTGACATGGATAGAAAATTGGTTGACAGACAGAAAGCAAAGAGTGGGGATAAATGGGTCCCTTTCAGAATGGCAGGCAGTGACCAGTGGGGTACCGCAAGGCTCGGTGCTGGGACCCCAGCTATTTACGATATACATTAATGACTTAGATGAAGGGATTAAAAGTACCATTAGCAAATTTGCAGATGATACTAAGCTGGGGGGTAGTGTGAATTGTGAGGAAGATGCAATAAGGCTGCAGGGTGACTTGGACAGGTTGTGTGTGGGCGGATACATGGCAGATGCAGTTTAATGTAGATAAGTGTGAGGTTATTCACTTTGGAAGTAAGAATAGAAAGGCAGATTATTATCTGAATGGTGTCAAGTTAGGAAGAGGGGATGTTCAACGAGATCTGGGTGTCCTAGTGCATCAGTCACTGAAAGGAAGCATGCAGGTACAGCAGGCAGTGAAGAAAGCCAATGGAATGTTGGCCTTCATAACAAGAGGAGTTGAGTATAGGAGCAAAGAGGTCCTTCTACAGTTGTACTGGGCCCTGGTGAGACCGCACCTGGAGTACTGTGTGCAGTTTTGGTCTCCAAATTTGAGGAAGGATATTCTTGCTATTGAGGGCGAGCAGCGTCGGTTCACTAGGTTAATTCCCGGAATGGCGGGACTGCCGTATGTTGAAAGGCTGGAGCAATTAGGCGTGTATACACTGGAATTTAGAAGGATGAGGGGGGATCTTATTGAAACATATAAGATAATTAGGGGATTGGACACATTAGAGGCAGGAAACATGTTCCCAATGTTGGGGGAGTCCAGAACAAGGGGCCACAGTTTAAGAATAAGGGGTAGGCCATTTAGAACGGAGATGAGGAAGAACTTTTTCAGTCAGAGAGTGGTGAAGGTGTGGAATTCTCTGCCTCAGAAGGCAGTGGAGGCCAGTTCGTTGGATGCTTTCAAGAGAGAGCTGGATAGAGCTCTTAAGGATAGCGGAGTGAGGGGGTATGGGGAGAAGGCAGGAACGGGGTACTGATTGAGAGTGATCAGCCATGATCGCATTGAATGGCGGTGCTGGCTCGAAGGGCTGAATGGCCTACTCCTGCACCTATTGTCTATTGTCTATTGTCTATTGTCTATTGTCTAAGTCGAGATCTACAATACACTGCCAGAAAGGATGGCAGGAGTAGGACAAATCAAGGACCAGAGGCCATAGGTTTATGGTGAGTAGGAAGAAGAACCTGAGGGGCATCTTTTCACTCAGAGGGTGGTGGGTATATGGAACGAGCTGCCAGAGGAGATGATGGTTGAGGCAGGTACCATAACAATATTTAAACGGCACTTGAACAGGCACGTGGATACGCAAGGTTTAGAGGGATATTTTAGTTTGGTTTATCATCGCATGTACTGAGGTAGAGAAGAGCTTTTGTAACGTGCTAACCAGTCAGCGGAAAGACTGTACATGATTACAATCGATCCATCCATGGTGTACAGGATAAAGGGAATAACGTTTAGTGCAAGATGAAGTCCAGTAAAGTCCAATTAAAGATAGTCCAAGGGTCATGGGATATGGGCAAATACAATCAAATGGGACTTGCTTAGATGGGATATCTTCGTTAGCATGGATGAGTTGGGCCGAGGGGCATGTTTTCCTATGGTGGAAGTCAATTCAGTAGAATTTGATGGACACTCAAAAAGAAGGAAAATTGCAGTTTGTGGGAAAGAGTGTGGTAGTGAGACCAATGTACCATGGACACAATGGTCTAATTCCATGTTGTGGACTGTCTACTCTCATTTCTGAATGCTAGGACTCATTCAGTAAATAGGATAGAAAATTCCATCTGAAACTCAATTTGTTGTTCTTGCCATGTCAAAAGCATTCCATTCTCAGCATGCACTCTCTCTCAGGATACTGAAAGCTGTTTGTCTCGATCCACATCACTAGTCAATTGAATCTTCAATATATTCAGAATAATTAATAGTCGCTTATTAACAAACGAAGCAGGATTCTGGATTGCAAAATATGGCCGAGCAGTGGTGCATCTGGTGGAGCTGCTGCCTCACAGCGCCAGAGACCCGGGTTTGATCCTGACCTCGGGTGCTGTCTGTATGGAGTTCTCATGTTGTCCCTGTGACTGTATGGGTTTCTTCTGGGCACTCAGGTTTCCTCCCACATCCCAAAGATGTTCGGGTATGTAGGTCATTTGGCCTTTGTAAATTGCCCCTAACGTGTATGGAGTGGAGGAGAAAGGTGGATAATATGGAACTAGTGTAAACGGGTAATTGATGGTCAGCCAGACCGAAGGACCTGCTTCAATGCTGTATCTCTAAACAAAACTAAATGATCCAACAGAAGGATTATTCACCAGAAAGGCTGATGCTATTAATCTCAGGGGAAAGAATTGCAGAAAGAGGACCGGGTAAGGCTGTATGTTCCCCCTGCAAACCCACAACAGCAACTCATTAGTCAGTGAACTTAGAACATAAAACAGTATAGCACAAGGACAGGCCCTTCAGCCCACAATGTCTGTGGTGAACATGATGCCAAAACCATGTTGTATCTACCTGCACATAATCCATATCCCTCCATCCCCTGCCTAACCATACGCCTATCCAAAAGTCCCTGAAAGGAAACAATCACATCTCCTCACCCACCAACCCTGGCAGCCCGTTCTGGGCACTTACCACCCTATGGGTAAAAACGTTGCCCTGCACATCTGCTTTAAACTTTGACCCTCTGACCTTAAAGGCATGCCCTATGATTTTTGATTTTTTCAACCTTGGAAAAAGGTTCTGACTGTCTACCCTATCTAGGCCTCTCCTTTGGTGGAAAACACAATTGGTGCGGGAGATGGTTCTGGAAGTGTTTTTACGCACAGGGTACAGTGGACCTTCCTCCTCATCCCACATGCCTTGGCCAGGTTGAGAATGACTGAAGAGAGACACAAAAAGCTGGAGTAACTCAGCGGGACAGGCAGCATCTCTGGAGAGAAGGAATGGGTGATGTTTCGGGTTGAGACCCTTCTTCAGTGTCTATCTTCGGTTTAAACCAGCATCTGCAGTTCCTTCCTACACATTGAGAATGACTGATCCTGACTCAGAGGGGAATGCCTATGAAAGACACAGTGGCGCAGCGGTAGAGTTGCTGTGCTGCCTCACAGCACCAGACACCCGGGGTCGATCCTGACCTCGGGTGCTGTCTGTATGGAGTTTTGCATGTTCTCCCTGCGATTGTGTGGGTTTCTTCCATGTGTTCCAGTTTCCTCCCACATCCCAAAGACGTGCAGGTTTGCAGATTGATTGGTTTCTGTAAATTGCCCCGAGTGGGCAGGATGCGAAACTGGGATAACATAAAACATTGGGCTGAAGCTGTTTCCAGTCTGTACCTCTAAAACGCCAACTAAAAACTAAGCCAGTGCTAACACACATCACCTAGATGAGGACAAATATGAAAAATGACAGTCAGTGATCAATTCAACAATTAACAAAGAAAATCACAGTATTTTTTAGAGTATTCATTGTTGAAGAGCGAGCACCAATGTTATGAATGATGGAGCTAGCAGTTAGTGTGAAAGAGCTCAATAAATATATACATCCAGGCATATACTCACACATGTATGTCACATGATTGCTGAAGCACCACAGGTTAATGACTATATCTCTATTTATATTAAATCAGCTCCCTCTTGCTGTCCAGCTCATTAACTCTTCCAAACCGGATTTCCCCAATGAGATTATCAGCAATTTCAGCTGCAGAGTGATGCATTAGGGGCCGCTAAAAAAAGTTGTTTAAACGTAATGGTGGCAGAGTGAATCGTATGCGGTTCTTTTAAGGTAGAGTGCGATCCCTGCATTGAGCCATATGGTCAACTAATTCTCTGTGACTGTCTTAATAGTCAATTAAATCTTCAATACTTTTGGAAAAAATTAATGATCCCTTGTAAACGAACTAAGCATGATTCAGGATTCCAGAATATAATCTGAGAGAAGATGTATTCACAAGAGTGTTCAGTGCTATTAATCTAGGGGGAAAGAATTTACGAAATATGAACAGGGAGAGGCCATTTTTTCCCTTGAGCTTGCTCAGCCACTCAATAGAGGGCCCAGAGGAGGTCACGAGAACAATCCCAGGAAGATTGGGTTAACATAGGATGCGCATTTGATGGCACTGGGCCTGTACTCGCTGGAGTTTAGTAGGATGCGGGGGACCTCAATGAAACTTACCGAATGGTGAAAGGCCTAGATAGAGTGGATGTGGAGTGGATGTTTCCACGAGGGGAAGCGCCTAGGACCAGAGGCCATAACCTCAGAATAAACAGATGTACCTTTACAAAAGAGGTAAGGAGGAATTTCTTTAGTCAGAGAGTGGTGAATCTGTGGAATTCATTGCCACAGAAGGCTGGAGAGGCCAGGTCAATGGATATTTTTAAGGTGGAGATTGACAGATTCTTGATTGGTAAGGGTGTCAGGGGTTATGGGGAGAATAGGGTTGAGAAGGAAAGATAGATGAACCATGATTGAATGGTGGAATAGACTTGATGGGCTGAATGGCCTAATTCTGCTCCTATAACATGAACTTTTGAAATTATATCATGCATGATATGATACCTTAAATACAACCCTGCCCAATCTCCATATTCTATGATGCCTTCAACTTCCAAAAATCTATCAATTTCAGTATTGAATACAAGTCATGTCTGACCAGCCAATGTACTCTGAGGCAGCAAATTCTTTTTCTTAGTTTAGTTTAGAGATACAGCAAGGAATTCGTCCCACCATGTCCATGCCAATCGATCACCCATTCACATTAGTTCTATGTTATCCCACTTACTCATCCACTCCCTACACACTGGGGGCAATTTACACAGGGTCAAATAATCCTACAAGCCTGCTCGTGTTTGGGATGTGGGAGGAAACCATGACCATGCCGACCTAAGCCAGTCCCATTTGCCCGCATTTGGCCCATATCCCTCGAAACCTTTCAATGCTTCAATGGTTCTTCATTGTCACGTATGCACGGCACAGTGAATTTCTTTTGCACAACCACAAATGCATAGTCGACATATCTTGGCGCCGTATACAAAGAAAACAACAGTCCATAGTACAGTCAAACATGCTGTAAGCACGGGAGCGTGCCTGATCCAGGTAATCGCAGGTACACCCTAGTCTGCTGCAGGCCTGCTTACCAATGTCCCTCTCCTCGCCCGAATGCCTCTGTGTCCCGGGGACACCTCCTGCGGCCAACCTTGGAGGCACTGGAGCCAATACCCCAGATCTCTCCTGCACCTATACAAGGAATATTTCCATCAGGCACAAGGAACTGCAGATGCTGGAAGCTTGCACTGAACACAAAGTGCTGGAGTAACTCAGTGTCTCTGGAGGACATTGATAGGCGTCTTTTCAGACCTGAAACAATGCCTATCTATGTCCTCCAGAGGTGCTGCCTGAACTGCTGACTTACTCCAGCACTTTATGTCACTTTTTGGCATCTGCAGTTCCTTGCCTCTACACTAAAAATAGTTGTTGGCTGTGGGACACCTGTGCTAATGGACTCCTTGAGGGGATCTAACAGGACCACACGGACTTCCTCATATTTCTCAGTTCTCAGGTTGGCAGATTGGTCTGTGGGAGGTAAGACCTGCTGAAAATTTAGTTGTCTGAGAAAGAAAATAATTGGGAAATGTGTATTCCTCACCAAGCAAATAGACAAAGTCATAGATCCTACAGCACGGAAATAGGCCCTTCGGCCCAAGTCTACGTGAAGCCTGGCCCGTGTGCCACAGAACTGGGAATCCACCTGGCAGGGGAAGCCGCTGAGCCCAGCCCCTGCTCGCCCCGTAGATCGGTGGAAGGAGTTGGACGAAGGAACTGTCAGAGGACCGGCTGCAGGAGGCAGTGCAGTGTACCGCGGTGGTGGAGTGGGCCGCTGGAGGCCCTGCAGCAGCCTGGGGCTCGGCTGAACCGGGCGCCACTCCAAGAGTCTGAGCACATGGACCGGACACGGCCTGCAGAGGTACAGAGTGCTGGAGGACACCAACAGCTCTCTTGGCCAGGCTGACCCTGCAATGCCACCAGGACAATGGGCCTTCTTGATTAGGTTATGAATTCTACACCTATAACAACTGGGACTTGAAAATGCAGTCATAACTGGCGACACTGTATACTGTCTCAGTGTACGACTGCTGTATACTTGTACTGTATCAGAAATGCTTTTCTAAGATGTATCCAAGTGCTGATGTGTTCTGATTCTTCTTCTGAACTGTATTCAAAAATAAATGTCACTGTACTTCGGTGTATGTGACAAAGTACCATTGAAGCAGTCCATGCCGACTAGTATGCTCCATCCAAGCTATCCTTGTTTGCCCACGTTTGGCCCATATCCCTCTGAACCTTTCCTATCCATGTACCTACCCTTCTTGAGTGTTTCCAGCAGTTTTTTTTGTTTCAGATTTTCAGCATCTGCAGTTCTTTATTCTTCTAAAGAATCTGACAATCCTCAAGCATTTCACACTAATACCCAAGTTTGATGTATCTATTGCATTGAGGAGGGTGATTGCAATGTCATGGGAGCCCCATGCTGACACTGACTATCTCCTTATTTGACAGACGTGCACAGAACCTCCTGTGAAGGTAACAGGGCAGCTTTCAGCAGTCTAATTTTCCTATCCATCAACCCTTCGCAAATGCAAAGGTGATGGTGTTGACTATGGTACTTCAATATTACGTCAGTGAAGATCAGCAAACCAGGGGCTGAGCCTTGAACCACTCAAACCTGTCAATTCTGTCTTGGATTTATCGTATTAAATCCTAACAAGAAACAAATCTTGGAAACAGTAGGTCACAAGCATTCTTTGAGTTAACCAATGTTTAAACTTTAATAAATCCCATTGGGACTGCAGGAGAAATTTACTTGCCCAGATAATAGTTAGGATGTGAAACGTAACTCCACAGGGAATAGTTGAAGTGAACAGCACCGATCGCTTAAATACATGACAGAGCATGAAACTGAAGGTTGCACTCAGAGGATGAGATGAAGAGGAATGCATTGAGTATAAATACCAACCTGGTTGAGATGGGCCAAATGGCCTCTTCTGTGATGTACTAACTATTGCTTGTTTTGTTCTAAAGATTAGCATGCAGGTTTTTCAAAGTGAAAATCAGTACACGATGCCCTCAATCCTAGCACAGAGTCTATGCAGGAAGGAATAGATCTTTTCAAATTACACGCAGCATTCGTCTATTTGTGACGAGATGGAATCTGAATTGAGACGAATGAAGATATCAGACTCGGGGATAGAGAGGGAACCTTTAGGGATAGACTGACAAATGAAACAGGGTGGGGAATGACAAACAGGCAAAATGACAATCATTCTTCGGCAGAGGGCTGCCTGTGCTTTGTGTTGATAAGATGCAGCATGTGTCAGTTGTCAAGTGTTACTTGTCACACTTCAATGTGAACTTTGCCTAGAAGAGACACAGAAAGCAGCGAAGGGGAGAGAGACAGAGAAAAAAAGAGCTAGAAAGTGGAAGGACTTGTTCATTCACTGTGACGCCATGTAATTTTATCTATTAGGGGACTTTAAAAGCCTGCAGGGAGTTGAGATATTAAAACCACGATAACCATTTAGAACCATGTCTTAAAATTTTCTGTTTTTTACGGGACGAGGCGAGAATGTATTCCAAATATATAGCTTTATTGTGGAAAGGAGAGATTTAAAAAAGAAAAAAGCAATTGCCCGGTTTTGTCATTAACTATTTAGCACGGCTCATTGCCTTTCTAAAGAAGCTCTTTTTATGGTACGAGTTCTGGTTGGGGTGAAGTTGTGATTGGATTTAGATTTTATTATTCATTTTAACTTTCAACTCAATTTTTTGAGTTTTGTTTTACAAGCCATCACTAACTGAATGGCACACTGGAGGTGACATTTAATTTAAGAAGCAAGAGGTATGGAACTGCCCTAAGAGCCGATTCGACATCTCATCCAGAGAGTATATTAGTGTTGGAACAGACCCTTTAGCCCAACTTTCCCACACCGCCCATCTACACTAGTCCCACTTGCTTGTGTTTGGCCCATATCAGTCTAAACCTGTCATGCCAATGTACCCATCTAATTATTTCTTAAATATCGTGATAGTCCCTGCCTCAATTACGTCCTCCGGCATACAGGCTATATTCTAACATAAATATCAAACGGGACAGAATTTTCTTGCGCAAGTAATTCCTTGAGCACAGAAACATTTGTGTCATGCATTTGTCCTTCAAAAAGACCACTGATTCTCATAGTCAGCATTTTATTGATGAATTAAATCCCTGTTTTTGTTATTTTGGGACTTCCACCAACTATTTGGGGGTTGAAATTTCCCATGAAAATCAGTGACCTTGCTTGTAACCTCCAATGTCTTTTCAAAGTCAGATGCTTTCCTGATTGCATTTTCAAAAGGAATGTTTGCAAGGTTCTGATGAGTCGATACTCCAGATATCTACTGCCCTGAATGGGGAAAAAATCAGATTGTTCTAATCTTACTTGATGCAATGTAGTCTAAAGTTAATCTAGAGGAAAATAATGATTGAGCAGAGTGCAAGGAACAGTTTAGTTCATTTGAAAAGAGATCATAACCTGAAGATTACATGATCTGATTGCAGGATAGTATGCACCATGCCATGATTGTCCCAACAACCTACTTCAACAAGCAAAGCAATTAAACCCATTTGTGGAACAGGTCAACATGTTGTTCAGTAACAGGATTACCACAGTGATGCTCATGTCTGCCTGATGATATTCATCTGTGTTTGTTTTAACCAACAGCACTACGACAATGCTTGTACCAAAAAGAACACAAAGTGCTAGAGTAACTCAGCAGGTCAGGTAGCATCTCTGGAGAAGGTGGATTGGTGACATTTCAGGTCGAGACTCTTCTTCAGACTGATTGTGTCGAGGGGTGTTGGGGGATAAGAAAGATGGAAAAGGGGAGAGGTAGGACAAAGCGTGGCAGGGAAGTAATAGGTGGACACAGGCCAGGGTTTGTTTTTGATAGGCAGATGGTTGGAGCAAAGTCCGGAGATAAAAGCAGAAGGTGTGAGACAGGATTGTAGAGTTGCAAATTGTGAAGCCAGAGGGAGGAAAGTTGCAGGAAGGGGTATGAAATAGGTGGGAGCCCTGGTGAAGCACAGGAGAGGGAGGGAGAAAAGGGAGAATGTGGGCAGGAAAGGGGGTTTGTCATTCTGCATGTTTAGGAAACTGACAATATATTAGTCTATAACAACAGCGGGATTTAATATTGGTGTTGGTTTATTATTGCTAAGTATACTGAGATATATTGAAAAGCGTTTGTTTGCGTGGTATTCAATAAAATCAGAGCAGAGAATACTATAAGAATTTAAAAGCTAAGATTCAACTATAAAGAAGTGGATTATATTTGAAGTAATAAACAATGGCGCAGGTTGTAGAGGTGCCAGAGACTCGAGTTCCACCCTGACCTCGGGGGTTTTCTGTGTGGCGTCTGCACATTCTCCTGTGACTGTGTGGGTTTTGTCAGGGTGCTCTGGTTTCCTCCCAGATCCCAAAATCGTGTTGCCCAAAGATATGGTGGCAGGAGAGAATAAGATGTGCTGGTTTGTCGGAATTTTATAGAGGCCAATTCTTGACCGCTTCTGTAAATTGTCCCTCATGTGCAGGGAGTGGATGCAAAAGTGGGATAACATAGAACTAGTGTGAACAGGTCATCGATGGTTGGCGTGGACCCATTGGGACTGTTTTTGTGTTGTATCTCTAATCCAATGGGTGACACTAATGGACACAGGTGGGGGGGGGGGGGGGTGGGGAGTGCTGATAGGCAGATGTTTGGGACAAAAGCTTTGGGCTTGGGATAAGAGCAGATGGTGTAAGATGTAACATGGTTTCCATGTTAGCCATGCTCCAGTTCTTGGGTTAATAATGTGACAGTGGTAGTCTGTCCTTTTGTCAAAACAGTGGCTGGCAGGAAAATATTTTCTTGCCCTTTCTCCGCACAGAGATGCAATTCAACAGTCATAGCTGGCTGATCAGATTAAAGCCGGATAGCAAGGGCTTTGATAGAGATACGGAGTACTGCCAGTGATGAGGGTTTGACTCCATTTTCCGAGAAACAAATCTCTATGTACAATAAGATACAGATTTAAGCTCCAGACATGAAAGTGAGGATACACAGCTGGAGGAAAGATGGTTCCAAAGGTGCAGGTACACAGAACTGGGTACAATTCTTTAAAGCAGTTGAATATGTTGAAACAACTCTGAAAGAAATCCCATTAAAACTTTGAATGCAAAAGTAAGGAAGTGTTTTTTTTGGACATTTTTCTTTGCACAAAGAAAAGAGCTGCAAAACCTCAGCACTCCCTCAGTACTACATTTGTTTTGCATCGGATCCAAGTCTCTTATGGTACTTGGACTCATCACGATGTCTGCAATCCACTAGACCAGTATTTTCAAGGGGAAGATTAAAATTGTACGGGAGTGTAAAATGGGTTGGAGAACATTTTTTTTCACACAAAGATACAATAAAATATCATAGACATAACAAAGTGCTGTTAACGTCCAAGGAAGTCACAACATTGGGGACAATGAGATGATCACGAAGAAAAATTTAAAGCTGCAGAGAAAATTGGATAAAGAACATCGATAGGAATGACCAAATTCTACCCTGAAATGTCTACCTTACAATCATCGGACAAGTTCTATTCGTGGGAGAATAAAACAGACAAGACTACACATTAGATTTTATAGTTTTCAGTTCTAATTTCCCAAAAGAATATTTAAAAAAAATATTCTTAAAGATAACAGAAATAAGTAGATGTACATTGGTATAAAGATATAAATCCCACTAAATGATTTTTATCTTGCTCCCTCACCAAAAGGTTAAAATGGTTAAATTCAAAATTACACAGAAAAATGGAAAAACAGGTTAAACTTTTTTTTTTCTTATCATTTGCAGTAGGAAAAAAAAATACTTTTTTTTTGTTTTGAGAACCAAGCGAATGATTTTTTAATAAGAAAAGGAATAATTTGCTGGGACTGAAAGGTTCTTTTTTCAGACAGGAAGCTGACTTGCTGAAACCATTATCAAAATCTCCAACAGGACGGGTAATTGAGTTGATTAGCGTGACCTTGGCTATCATTTGGGAACTAACAGAAGCCTGCACTGGGGCGTACAGTGAGTTATAACCTGCATACCCTTTCAGACCTACAGAAGCATGTAATTTGTTCAGGACACATATGAAGAGTACCGCAACTGACAAGGTAATACACTGTGACCAGCAGACCTTGTCTGCCTGCTTTTTCTGCGGAAAAAAAGGAGAAAGTAAATACTCTTGCACCAGGTGAAACAGACATATGTTTTTGCAGTGCTACAGCTGAAATTTAAAGGCTGGGACTCAGAGCATTGTCTACCTCTCCCCACATTCCCTACCCCCACATCAGCCTAAGATAAATGCACCTCGCCATGTGTTTTCTCCCCCCTCTCCTTTTTTCTCTCTCCCTTTCTTCCTAATATGCACATTGACCCTAAAGCAAACAGGCTATGACCACCAAATGTGTGTGGAATAAATTATCGCTGACACTCTGATATTTAATTATGCAGCTGTCAGAACAACCTTTCTAAATTCATTTTAATAAAGTGTAACTTTCTCCAAGGTTAGCGCCTCAGGAGTCACCTTCTGTATCAGGCCACGGTCTCTCTCTCTCTCTCTCTCTCTCTCTCTCTCTCTCTCTCTCTCTCTCTCTCTCTCTCTCTCTCGCTCTCTCTCTCTCTCTCTCTCTCTCTCTCTCTCTCTCTCTCTCTCTCTCTCTCTCTCTCTCTCTCTCTCTCTCTCTCTCTCTCTCTCTCTCTCTCCCCCTCTCTCTCTCTCTCTCTCTCCTCTTCCAGAAAGCTTTGCATCCCTCCACTGATGCCTGTCATCAGGCTGATTGCAGGTCCTGATATAAAATACAGCAGGGACAGGGTAGGTTGACCAGCTCCTCCCCCCCCCCTCACCCCTCCCCCCCCTCACAACCTTGCCACCCCCTCACACACTATTCTGCCTGAACGTACATCCTTCATCACCATCACCCACCCCCCACCCCTCCCGTTCACCCTGTCTAGCCCACCCCCGCACCGCTACCCCCCTTCCCTCTCCCCAAATACCATGGCCCTCAAAGTCAGATCGGTAAACAGCAAGGGCATTACACAGAGAACGCCGTGCCATAATTGCGACCCTTTTAAAGAAGGTTTGGTGTGAGGATCATTCAAGATGCAGTTTGCTTCTCATCTGACCCTTTCTGACTGAGAGGCAAATTGTATTAGCACATGACACTGTAGTTGCAGGAACATTTAGTTAATTAAATGATTAATAAATTTAACACTGCTTTATAATTTCATTTAGGCATGTTTCAAATCACATGACAATACGCATGTGTGTGGAATAAGATTAGTTGGGGATGGAAGAGTTCCACACGTTACCCACATAATTGAGATTAATCTATGACAATTTTGACCTTTCTCTGTTATCACACTGTTGTGTTTTTTTTTCTAATAGGCCCCAGCCTATCTGGCAATCACACAGGGACTGTCTGGTGATTTTAGATATCGTTTTACAACAAGTGGTGAGGGTTTGTCTGGAATTCATAATTCAATGTTAAATTATTCTTTCTGAAGACAGGCACTGATCACTGCACAGAATGCTTTTTAATGGACTTCTCCATGAAATCTTCGCACAGTGTATTCTCCCAGTCTCGTCTGCCGTGTCTATTTCAGGAGTTTGAACAGAAATAGCGTTGTGCTTTGACAACAGGAATGAAATATCATGCTTTTAAAAATTAAAGTATTTAAAAAAAAATGAAAATCAACATAATTTCAAAGTCTGTTCTTCAGATCCTCGTGCTTAATGGCTGCATTGTGTAACAGCAATCAAGACTCAAGGAACTGTGGATGCTGGTTTACCAGGAAAGAAACATACAAAATGCTGGAGTAACTTAGCGAATCAGGCACATCTCTGGAGAACATGGACAGGTGATGTTTCGCGTCAGGACCCTTCTTCTGACTGTTATGTCTGAAAAAGGTTCACAACCTGAAATGTTAACTGTCCATGTCCTCCAGAGATGTTGCCTGACCCAAAGAGTAACTCCAGCACTCTGTGTAAAAGTAATCAAGCCAGTTAATGCTATAAGTTTTGTACGTCGACACGGTGACACAGTGGCAGAGTGCTGCCTTGCAGAGCCAAAGATCCGGGTTCAATCCTGGCTGACTGTATGGAGTTTGTACTTTCTCCCCATGACCACTTGGGTTTTCTCCAGGTGCTCCGGTTTCCTCCCACACTTGTACAAGATGTACAGGTTACTTCGCTTTGGTAAAATTGTAAACTGACCCTGGTGTGTAGAATAGTGTTAGTGTACAGGGTGATCGCTGGTCGGCATAGACTCGGTGGGCCAGAGTGCTTGTTTCCATGTTGCATCTCTAAACTAAACTAAAAATAAGGCCCAAAATTGCCCCTTGAAATGCCACTTTCGTATCTACGTCCACCACCATCCTGGTGCCACCAACTTTTGCAGATCACAGAAGAGATTCTAGGGATGCATCACGTTCGACACAGACATTGTGAGCTGAAGTACAGGTAACTCAGCGGGTCAGGCAGCATCTCTGGAAAACATGGATAGGTGACGTTTCGGGTCAAGACCCTTGTTCAGACTGATTTTATGGGAAGTGGGGAGGGGGAGAAGAAAGTTGGAACAAAGTTAAAAGCAGTGTGCGACAGGATTGAATAGTTGTGAATTGTGAAGCCGGACGGAGGAAAGGAAAGTAGAAGGGTGGGGGGGGAGGGAAGAAAAAGGTGGGAGTCTGGCTGAGGCACAGGGGAGGGGAGGGGGAGACAGGGGGGACATGGGAGAGAAAGTGAGGGTGGTGTGGGGGGAGGGAGAAGGGTGGGTTAGTTAGAGGTTCAGTTCATTTCAATTCAATGTTCATACCGTTGGATTGTAGACTACCCAAATGGAATAAGAGGTGCTGTTCCTCCAGTTTGTTTGTGGCCCCGCTCTGGCAGTGGAGGAGGCCCAGGTCAGAATAGGAATGGGAAGGGGAGTTAACATGGTTAGCAACATGAGATCCAGTACACCTTCATTCCATCCCCGGCAGATTTAAAAAAATTATCCATTCACATATGGATATCACTGACACTTATTGTTAATCCCTTAATCCTCTTGAGCAGCCCTGCAGGTTAATTTCTTTTTTTTATTCATTTAAATTCCAGATATATTTAATTACTAGAATTAAATTCACCCAGTTGCCACAATGGGATTTGAACTCCCAACCCTGCAAACAATGGTCCAGATTTTGTAGGCCAGTTCAACAACATAACCACTACACTACAGCCCTGGGTGGCTTCACCCCAGGTGACGAAACCCTCTCTCTGAACCTCAGTAATACTCAATGCTGATTATTGTTGATTTAAGATTCTGTTTGCCCTCCTTAATTTCTCCTAACAGCTTGCTCTCTTAATTTTGTTTGCTAACAACCTGTTGAATGATCATAAAACAACCAAGAGGTTTACTAGGATATTGGCACTATTAGACGGTATGAGCTACAAGGAGAGGATGGACACACTTGGATCATTTTCTCTGGAGCATCGGAGGTTGAGGTGAGGCCTTACAGATGTTTATAAAATTATGTGGACCTTGGATAAAGTAGACAGTCAGAACCTTTTTTCCCAAGTTGGAAGTATTAAGTACTAGGGGCCATATCAACAAGATCAATGGAAGAAATTATAAAAGTGATGTAAGGGGCAAGTATTTTTACACAGAGAGTGGTGGGAGCCTGGAATGCACTGCTTGGGGTGGTAATAGAAGCAGATACAATATTGGTGTTTAAGAGTCCTTTGAACAGACACATGGATATGCAGGAAATAGAGGCTATGCATGTCATGTTCGGCACAAACATTGTGGAACTGAATGGCTTGTTCCTGTGCTGTACTGTTCAATGTTCTATGTTCTGATTTACCACAATAAAAGGCTTTGTCTGAGAAGTTATGTATGGAAATAGTTAAAAGTTTAGTCAAAATATCCCAGCTCTATCTAGAGTCATACTGCGTGAAAACACGGCCTTCAGCGTAACTTTCCCACGCCAACCAACATGCCCCATGTGCACTAGTCCCACCTGTCTGTATTTGGCCCATATCCCTCTAAACCCATCCTATCCATGTACTTGTCTAAATGTTTCTTAAACGTTGTGAAAGCACCTGCCTCAACTACCTCCTCTGGTAGCTTGTTCCATATACCTACCACCCTTTGTGTACAAAAGATGCCCCTCAGGTTCCTATTAAATCTTTCCCCTCACATTAAACCTGTGTCTACTGGTTCTCGATTCCCCAACTCTGGGTAAAAGACGGTGCATTTATCCGATCTATTCCTCTCATGATCTTATTCACCTCTATAAGATCACCCCTCATCCTCCTGCGTGCCAAGGAATAAAGTCCTAGCCTGTTCAACCTCTCCCTATAGCTCAGGCCCTCGAGTACTGACAACACCCTCGTAAATCTTCTCTGCACCCTTTCCAGCTTAGCAACATCTCTCCAATAACAAAACTGAACAAAATACTCTAAAAGTGGCCTCACCAAGTCTTCTACTTGCTTTAGATAGTCACGTGTTTAGGTTAATGGTGGGCCTTTGCTGCCACTGGTCCCAATCATGACGGTGAATAAACATTTAGCATTTCTATTGGGTAGACACAAAATGCTGGAGTAACTCAGCGGGACAGGCAGCATCTCTGGAGAGAAGGAATCGATAAATGTCAATTTCAAGAAGCTAATTTAACTCATATTTTCGTAACTTGTATAAAAATGCAAAACTTCTGGTTGGAGATTTTTAAAATAGTTTCTAAAGTTATTAATAAAAAATTAGATATGGACCCAAAATTAATTATATTAGGATTATCAGAACATACTACAAATTTTACAGTAAGTCAGGTACATTTTCTTGATTACAGTCTAATAACTGCGAAAAAACTAATACTTAAATTTTGGAAAAAACCAATAACCCCCACAATTAAAATGTGGACTATGGAAATGACAGAGACCCTGCATTTGGAAAAAATAAGGTTTGCCTTAATCGACAAACCTGAGTTATTTTTAAAAATATGGTCTCCATTTATTGAATTTTTAGAAAAGTAAATGGGCTTGGCACAGGACTAAAATTAAAAAAAAATTTAAATAAAAAGTTGAAACTTGAGTTGGGGGTTGGATGTACAGCTGTGGTTTTTGTCTCCCGGATCTACTCCCGTTAATTTTTATTGTTAGATCCTTTTTTCTTTTTTTTTAACCCTCTTACTCTCTCTCTCCCCAAGTTTATAGTTTTATATTTTTATTTTTACTTTCTCTCTTCAAAAATTTAAAAATTGAAGCTATGTAAGAACTTTGTAACAAATGTGTTTTTTCTTATTTCGATTTGTACATATGCTTTTCAAAAATAAAAAAAAAATAAAAAAAAGGAATCGGAGCCGTTTCGGGTCAAGACCCTTTTTCAGACTCTGCTGAACACTCGTCGGAGAGAGGAGGAGAACTTCTTTAAAGTAGACATACCTTGAGGAGATTTTGCAGTGGAGCGGACAAAATGTGTAGCAAAGAACTGCAGATGCTGGTTTAAATCAAAGATAGACACAAAATGCTGGAGTAACTCAGCGGGACAGGCAGCATCTCTGGAGAGAAGGAATGGGTGACTTTTTGGGTCGAACCCCTTCTTAGTTTCTATTGTTCACTCAAAACAGGAGCGTCAATGCGCAAGAGAGTACTGGTGTTTAAATGAAACGATCGGAGGAGGTGAGGGAAGGGGAGATTGATAGGTCACTATTTGCCTCAGGCTGTTTTGAAAGGATAACAGCAGCCTCTAACCGATGATGTGCATCAAGACCGAGAGAGCAAAAATCTCATTGATGTTCTTTCAAAGAATAAAAATAAGAGTTCCATGCATCGGTCAAAGGCCCATGCCCCGACTAAATGGTGATGGTGGATCACTTTGCTTTCTGAAGTATCTGCCAGAGAACTCAAGTTAAAAGCCGGAATAAGATAGTACTTCAGTGCACTATGGAATTGCAGCTTGTGGATTGGTGCTTTGTACAACATGTCGAGCAACAAGATTTGGCAATAACATCTCAGAAAAAATAGGGAGTGTAAGTATTGCCATTGCTCCAGCTGGAATGAACCAGGTACTGATTCGCTAGAGGAGCATTGGCTAAAGCTCAATAACAGTTCCTCCATGGGCGGGGCGGTGGCGCAGCGGTCGAGTTGCCGGCCTTACAACGCCAGAGACCCGAGTTCAATGCTGACCACGGGTGCTGTCTGCACACAGCTTGTACATTCTCCCTGTGACCACGTGGGTTTCCTCTCACATCCCAAAGAAGTGCGGGTTTCTAGGTTAATTGGCTTCTGTAAAATTGCCCATAGTTTGCAAGATGCGACACTGGGATACAGACTACGGCTGCTTTCTGTACGGAGTTTGCACGCTCTCCCCGTGACCGTGTGGGCTTTCTCCTGATGCTCAGGTTTCCTCCAACACTTCAAAGACGTACAGGTCTGTAGGTTAATTGGCTTCGGTATTAAACAAAAATTGTAAATTGTTCCTAGTGTGTCAGATAGTGCTAGTGTAAGGGGATCACTGTTCATCTTGGACTCAGTAGGCCGAAGGGCCTGTTGTTTTGCGCTGTATCTCTAAAATAAAACTAAATTAAACTAAAAATTCCGAGACAAGAAATATTTAACTTGGGAGAATTAATAGTGATTAGTGAGTGCGCTTGATCAAACTTTAAACATGGCAATGCAGATGACAACATTCAAACAGATAATAGTAATATAATAATAATAATAATAATATATTCCTTTATTCGTCCCACACCGGGGAAATCTACAGCAGCAAAGTGGACAGCAAGAGAGCAAGAGATCATTCATTATAAATAAAAGATACATAAATTGTCATCAGTTTTCTGTGTGTTCTTAGCTGTTATTGTTGACTCGTCTGCTGGGAGCAGTGCTTACTAGGGGGCGGAGATGGGCGAGGACCAGACGCTCCAGTGTCTTCATCAGGTGTGATGTCAGTGCCACCGGCCTGTAGCTGTTGAGTTCCTTCGGGTGCGGCGTCTTTGGTACCAGTACCACGCAGGATGTTTTCCACAGCTATGGAACTCTCCCCAGTTTCAGGCTCAGATTGAAGACATGCTCCACTATTCCGCACAGCTGGTCTGCACAGGACTTGAGGAGCCTCGAGCTGAAGTTAATATAGTCCGTGATGCACTAGGTTAGACCGTCAATGTCCTCCCCATGGGGATCACAGAGTTCCTCCCATACAGTTGTTTCGAAACAGTCTCTCAGAGTCTCCTCCGTCTCCTCGGTCCATCTTCTAACCGTGCGGGTCACCACTGGTTGCCTGTGCACGAGAGGTTTGTACACAGGCTAGAGGTGGATCATGGTGTGGTCAGATCTCCCCGGGGGGGGGGGGGAGGGGTGCTGAGTTATATGCCTCCTTGGTGTTGGCATAAAATATCCAGTATTTTGTTGTCTCTGGTGTGGCAGGTGACGTACTGGGTGAACGTGGGCAGAGTGGATGATGGGGGTGCGTGGTTGAAGTCCCCGGAGGTTAGAAAGAGGGCATGTGGGTGCTGTGTTTGCAACCTGCTCACAGCTGAGTGCAGTACATCACAGGCCGTGTCGCCATTAGCCGAGGGGGGAATATATGTTGCTATCACAACAACATATGAGAATTCCCTTGGTAGATAGTAAGGCCCCATGCTAACAGCTAACAGCTCGATGTCCCTGCAGCAGAGCTGCTCTTTAACAGTGATGTGCCCAGGGTTACACCATCTATCATTTACAAACACAGCCAGCCCTCCTCCTTTTCTCTTACCACTCTCCACTGTTCTGTCTGTCCGCCTCAGGTGAAAACCGTCCAGTGAGGCGTTCGTGTCTGGAGTTAACGTGTTCAGCCAGGTTTCTGTAAGCAGCATGATGCTGCACTCCCGATATTCCCTCTGGTGCCGGGTCAACGCCGCCAACTCGTCCATCTTGTTGGGGAGAGATCTTACATTTCCCATAACGATGGACGGGAGCACTGGTCTGTAGCGTCTCCTCCCGGCTCGGCGCTGGATTCCAGCACGGCACCCTCTTCTCCTTCTCCTCAGCTCACGGGGGAGGTCGGGTCTCTCCTGGGGGCAGCACCGCTGGGTTACGGAGTGCTAACAGCTGCACCCTCGTGTGGACAACAAGGCCCTGGCTGCGCGCGGGATCTCCGGACACGGTAGTTGAAACAAATAGCGCAAAAACCTCGGCTTTAGTCTCCATACCGCGCTAAAGTTACACAAAACTAATACACAAAACTAATACACAAGAATAGTGATAGAAATAACTTAACTAACTACTAAGAAAGAGAAAAAACGCTCACCAGTGAGCAGGAGCTGCTGCAAAGGCTGCCGCACAGGGAGGCGCCATCTTGGTGATACAGTATACAGTATATACATCACATTGAAACCCATGCAGATGCATTCCAGTCTGTTGAGTCTAGAACCTGGAACCTCACAGTAGCGCAGTGGGAGATCTGCTGCCTTACAGCGCCAGTGACCCAGGTTCAATCTTGACTGCGGGTGCTGTCTGAATGGAGTTTGTACGTTCTCCTTGTGACCACGTGGGTTTTCTCTGGGTGCTTCGGTTTCCTCCCACATCCCAAAGACGTGCGGCTTTCTAGGTTAATTGGCCTCTGTAAAATTGCCCTTAGTAGGAGGCGAATCTGGGATAACATAGAACCTGTGTACGAATGATTGTTGCTCGACATGGACGAGTGGTTGAAGGGCACGTTTCCATGCTGTATCTCTAAACTAAACCCCTATCGCTAAAAGGAGAATATGGGAGATTATCTGCTTGGGCTAGAATGCAGGCAATGTCTAATCTTTCTTGATAGCTGATGTCTCTTGTCCCTGGATGATCTCTTTCTGAATCACTATCTCATTCCTCTCTGATATCTCTTTGTCTGATCCTAGTCATGGATCTGACCTCTGGTGGATATCTCCTTGTGGCATCATCCTTCTGGTACCAATAAACACTAATCATATCACGGTGCAGGCAATAATGAGTCATCTGAAGCAGAACCCACTCCAGAGGGCTTTATATTTTATCTCTCCTGGTTAACCGTGCAACAAATTCTGATTCATTCAGTTGTCGAACTCTTTGACATGTCAAATTCTTGCAAATGTCAGGTTAACTTCTTGGCAACCCAAGAGACTGCAAACACTGAAACCTGGAGCAAAAAAACAATCTGCTGGAGGAACTCAGTGGGTCGAGCAGCATCTGTGGGAGGGGGGGGGGCGGGGGAGAAGGCATTGCAGACATCCCAGGTTGAAACCCTATATCAGCTCTCCTGCATTTCTAACATATTCTTCCAAGGATCACTCCATCTATTAAACTTTACTTTAGAGTGTAAAAACGGTCCCTTCGGCCCACCCAGTCCGTGCCGACCCGTGATCACCCCCTACGCTAGCACTATCCTATATTCTAGGGACAAATTACAATTTTACCAAAGCCAATTAACCTACAAACTTGATCGTTTTTGGATTGTAAGAGGAAACTGGAGCACCTGGAGAAAATCCATGTGATCACAGGGAGAACGTATAAACTCCGTACAGACAGCACCCATAGTCAAGGTTGAACCCCGGTCTCTGGCAGTGTAAGGCAGCAACTCTACCATTGCGCCATTGTGCTGAGCCTACATGAAGTTGAATCAAAATTGAACCCTTCCCACCCTATTCCTAATAGCTTCTCCTTGTTGTAATATAGGCAAATGTGGCAGCAATTTTGTGCATGACGCCCACATATGCTGTAATTGTAGCTAAATAATTAGCTTATTCCAAACTCACTGACTCCCACAGCTATCTAGACTACACTTCTTCCCACCCTGCTTCCTGTAAAGACACTATCCCCCTACTCCAAATTCCTCCATCTACGCTGCATCTGCGCCCGGGATGAGGTGTTCCATACCAGGTCATCAGAGATGTCCTCATTCTTTAGAGAACGGGGGTTCCCCTCTTCCATTATAGATGAGGCTCTCTTCAATATCCTACAGCTCCGCTCTTGCTCTCCCTCCCCCAATTCGTAATAGAGTCCCCCTTGTCCTCATCTTCCCCCCCATTAGCTGTCGCATACAGCTTATAAACCTCCAACATTTTTGCCACCTCCAACGGGATTTCACTACTAGCCACAACTTCCCATCTCCACCATTTTCTGCTTTCCGCAGAGACCGTTCACTCTGCAACTCCCTGGTCTACTCTTCCTTTCCCACCCAAACCATCCCCTCCACAGGTACTTTCCCCTGCAACCGCAGGAGATGCAACACCTGTCCCTAAACCTCCCCCCCTCCAAGGACCCCGACAGTCTTTTCAGGTGAGGCAGAGGTTCACTTGCACCTCCTCCAACCTCATCTACTGTATCCGCTGTTCCAGGTGTGTACTTGTTCCAGGTGTGTACCAAGCGCAGGCTCGGCGATCGTTTCGTTGAACACCTCCGCTTGGTCCGACTAAATCTATCTGATCTCCTGGTTGTTCAACACTTTAACTCCCCCACCCATTCCCACACTGACCTTTCTGTCCTGGGCCTCCTCCACTATCAGAGTGAGGCCCAGCGCAAATTGGAGGAACAGCACCTCATATTTTGCTTGGGTACCTTGCACCCCAGCGGTATGAACATTGACTTCTCTAACTTCAAGTAGCCCTTGCTTTCCTTTTCTCTCCATCTCCTCCCACTTCCCAGTTCTCTTATCAGTCTCACTGTCTCCAACTACATTTTATTTCTGTACCGCCCACTCCTCTGACATCAGTTTGAAGAAGGGTCTCGACCCGAAATGTTACCCATTCCTTCTCTCCAGAGATGCTGCCTGTCCCGCTGAGTGACTCCAGCATTTTGTGCCTACTTTCGATTTAAACTAGCATCTGTAGTTCTTTCCAATACATAGCTTATTACTGATATTGGTTGAAAGATATGCATTATTCAAGGAAGAATTCCTCTATTACTATATTTTACCTGGAGCAGGGTTTGATCCTGGAATCTAAAATCAGACCCAAAAGTGCTATCCAGTAAACCATGGCAGACAGTTAAATGTAATACAACCTAGTGAAAATGAGAGGTGAGAGGCAGAACATGTGGTTGAGTGGTGCCACAACAACAACCTCTCATTCAACAGGGTGGCACAGTGGCGCAGCAGTAGAGCTGCTGTCTTTCTGCATCAGGGACCTGGGTTCGATCCTGATTACGGGTGCTGTCCGTATGGAGTTTGTACATTCTCCCTCTGACCATCGTTTTTTCTCCGGATGCTCCGATTCCTTCTCATACTGGAGACGTACAGGTTTGTAGGTTTATTGGCATCAGTAAAATTGTAAATTGTCCCTAGTGTGTAGGAAGTGCTAGTGTTTGGGGATGGCTGGTCGGTGTGGACTCAATGGGACAAAGGCCGTTTCCACATTGTATCGCTAAAGTCTAAAGCAAAGGTTAACGTCAAGAAAATGAATTGTTGACTTGGAGAAGGGAAGTTGGGTCTACAGATGGATCAACAGTGAAAGCAGCTTCAAATTCCTGGGCATTAATATATCAGATGACCTGCCATGGGTCCAGCACATAGATGGAATCATAGAGAAGGCCGTCCAATGCCTTTATATTTTTTCAAATTTGGACGAGTATAAGCATATAATTGAACACTCCAAAAAACCTTGATATGTGCACTGTAGGAAGTATCATTACTGGTTGCATGATGGCCTGGTATAGTAGTTCCAACACGCAGAAATGCAAGAGGTTGCAAGAGAGTGGTGGATACAGCCTGGTCCATCACGGGCACAACCCCTCCCACCATCAAAAGTATCGACATGACTGCTGCCTCATAAAAGTGGCATCTATCATCAAGGATCACCTCCATCTGTGCCATGTCCTCTTCTGACTCGAAGAATAAAAGGACGTACCTTTAGAAAGCAGAGGGGAATTTTCTATAATCAGAGGATGGTGAATCTGTGGAATTAATTGCCGCAGATGGCTGTAGTGGCCAAGTCAATGGATATTTTAAAGGCAGAGATTGACGGGTTCTTGATTAGTAAGGGTGTTAGGGGTTATGGGAGAAGGAAGGAGAATGAGGTTGAGAGGGAAAGATAGATCAGCCATGATTAAATGGCGGAATAGACTTGATGGACTGAATGGCCCAAGTCTGCTCCAATATCCTGTGATCTTATGAACTCATTGCTATCAGGCATGAGGTACAGAAACCTAAAGTCCCACATCATGAGGTTCAGCAATTGCTATTTTCCTACAACCATTGGATCGCTGTAATGAATTGCACAACCCTAATCCTACCTCAACAATGGAACACAACAGATCACCTTTTGCATAACCATGGAATCATCACTGTATTTTGCCTGGTCTTATTTTTGCACTGTCTTCTATAATTTATGTTTTATGTGTTACCTGAGTCCATGTGCCCATGAGGCTGCCGCAAGCAAGATTTTCGTTGTACCTATACCTTGATGTACTTGTGCATTTCATAATAAACTCGACTTGGCTTGAGAATTGACTGAAGTGTAAACCAGATTAATATCATGCATTAAGGAAGTTAAGAACTCAGAGGGTAAATGTAATCAGGCTGATAAAACAGAACTGTCAATGGTTTCATGTCACTTTGTTCTCAAGGTTCTGTGGAAAACATCACACTCATAATGTATCTTGAGTTAGGGTCCCGACACAAAATGTCACCTATCCATGCTCTCCAGAGATGCTGCCTGACCCACTGAGATACCTCAACAGTATGTATTTTTTCTTAGTAAACCAGCATCTGCAGTTCCTTGTATCTAATTGTATCTTACATTGTCAGGACACATAAACTGTGAATACATAGTCCAAAATTTCCAAATGATTATCAAAAGAAAGAACTGAGTAATATTCAAACGTAGGCCAAAAAATACATTTTTATCAATTATTTCTCAAATTTGACTGCAGTTCCTGCGAGACAATGCCTCCTTGCAATGTTCTACATCAAAACAACAAGGAACTGCAGATGCTAGTTTATACTAAAGATAGACACAAAATGCTGGAATAAATCAGCAGATCAAGCAGCATCTCTGGCGAAAAAGGATAGGTGATGTTTTGGGTGGAGACCCTACTTCAGACTGACTAAGAACTAAGTAATATAACAACTAAGGTAGACACAAAATGCTGGAGTAACTCAGCGGGTCAGGCAGCATCTCGAGAGAGAAGAAATGGGTGACGTTTCGGGTCGAGACCCTTCTTCAGACTGATGAAGGGTCCCGATCCGAAACGTCACCCATTCCTCCTCTCCAGAGATGCTGCCTGACCTGCTGAGTTACTGCAGCATTTTAATAGACAATAGACAATAGGTGCAGGAGTAGGCCATTCAGCCCTTCGAGCCAGCACCGCCATTCAATGCGATCATGGCTGATCACTCTCAATCAGTACCCCGTTCCTGCCTTCTCCCCATACCCCCTCACTCCGCTATCCTTAAGAGCTCTATCCAGCTCTCTCTTGAAAGCATCCAACGAACTGGCCTCCACTGCCTTCTGAGGCAGAGAATTCCACACCTTCACCACTCTCTGACTGAAAAAGTTCTTCCTCATCTCCGTTCTAAATGGCCTACCCCTTATTCTTAAACTGTGGCCCCTTGTTCTGGACTCCCCCAACATTGGGAACATGTTTCCTGCCTCTAATGTGTCCAATCCCCTAATTATCTTATATGTTTCAATAAGATCCCCCCTCATCCTTCTAAATTCCAGTGTATACAAGCCCAATCGCTCCAGCCTTTCAACATACGACAGTCCCGCCATTCCGGGAATTAACCTAGTGAACCTACGCTGCACGCCCTCCATAGCAAGAATATCCTTCCTCAAATTTGGAGACCAAAACTGCACACAGTACTCCAGGTGCGGTCTCACCAGGGCCCGGTACAACTGTAGAAGGACCTCTTTGCTCCTATACTCAACTCCTCTTGTTACGAAGGCCAACATTCCATTGGCTTTCTTCACTGCCTGCTGTACCTGCATGCTTCCTTTCATTGACTGATGCACTAGGACACCCAGATCTCGTTGAACTCCCCCTCCTCCTAACTTGACACCATTCAGATAATAATCTGCCTTTCTATTCTTACTTCCAAAGTGAATAACCTCACACTTATCTACATTAAACTGCATCTGCCATGTATCCGCCCACTCACACAACCTGTCCAAGTCACCCTGCAGCCTTATTGCATCTTCCTCACAATTCACACTACCCCCCAGCTTAGTATCATCTGCAAATTTGCTAATGGCACTTTTAATCCCTTCGTCTAAGTCATTAATGACTTTGTGTCTACCTTCGATTTAAATCAGCATCTGCAGGGTTTTTTTCCTAATATAAAAACTAAGAACTTTGTGCACCTCATTTATATATGATTAGAACATTTCCTTCAGTCTGCATTTCGTATCTATCACTAGATTAGGTGGGCTAATCAGAGACTTGAGCATATGAAGATTGAGCAGGTGATCACACTGTCAGAGGTTTTATTACTCGATGCAATTAATTTCTCTTTAATCAACTTGCAAAGAAGTTGAATTCTACTACCGGCATAGAGGCTTCAGGAGAGAGCTGTGTGGTCTTGCTATTTGTCTGAGGAAGGTCTGCTGTTAGGTCCATAACTTGGGGTTAATTAGCAGTGCTAAGCCACACTCTGGCTTGGCTTTAGGTTTCCATTCATAGTGACGCGTACTAATGACGTTCTGATCTTTAAGGAATGTCAATGTCAGGAGATGCATTAAAACAATGGTTTGTGAAAGATTATCCCTCAATTACCAGTTAGGTTTCGCCATCAGGAGCTTGGAGTAAATCATTAAAAAGACTGTTATATTACAGTATATCTTAAATTAAACGTAGAGCTGTAGGAACGGAAATTGCTCTCTCCATTAGATATATCCTACCCACCCACTCCAGACCATGCACAATCTTGCCTCCGCACCTCTCCATCCATTCTCCTTGCTCTGCTGAACATATGTGATAATGAATGTTTCAATAACCTTCAGTCTTCGTTAGCTTTTAGGAGCAAAATTTATGCCCAACTTCGCCAAACACGGCGACTCTTGAATACACTGCCACTGTGTAATTTACTATCTTACACTCTTGGACTTAAATATGATTGCGTAAGTTTGTTACTGAACAGTATGCAAATAAAGAATTTTCACTGTACTGAGGTAAAGATATCCTTCCCTTTATCTCTTCCCTGTTCCCTTTATCCTGTATCTATACACTGTGGATGGCATGATTGTAATCATATACAGTCTTTCCGCTAACTGGATGGCATGCAACAAAAAAGCTTTTCACTGTATCTCGGTACACGTGACAATAAAGTACCATTGAACCTAGACGTTATTTATCTCATGTCCTTTGGTATCTGAACCCTTTCAGCAGTGGTAAACGATTATTCTGGATCAACTTTTTCCAATCACTTTTGCAAACTCAGAAACCTAAATTGGCCCATCTTGAATGGCAGAATTTAAAAAACACATAAAGTGCTGGAGTGACTCTGTGGGTCAGGCAGCATCTCTTGAGGATATGAATAGGTGACGCTACAGGTCCGAAGAAGGGGCCCGACTCGAAACATCGCCTATTAGTTGTCTCCAGGGATTAGCTGCCTGACCCACTGAGTTACTCCAGCACGTTGCGTGTTTTTTTTCTGTAAACCAGCATCTGCGGTCCTTGGTGTTTACATCTTGAATTGCAAGGCAATGCTTTTCCTTTCAAATGTTCATCAAATACTTTTCACTTATTTTTAGCTGGCAACATACTTAGAGGTAGGGTCAGGCATGGTGCCGCAGGTAATCCAAGCAGGAAATCTGATAGCACTTAATCTGTGCGAGGAATAAATAAATAAATCACTTCACTGCAATTATTCATTTAACAGAGTGAGTGAAGACACTTGCTGAAGACAGAAAATGCTTTGAGTTTTTCAATTTCTGTTTGCTAAAATAGAGTTGACTGCTTAACAATTGGATTGACAGCACAGTCAGTGCAGTTTACTGGGAGAAGCAGTCCCTCAGATAGGTTTCACTATAAAAAAACCTTCCTGTCTCTTGGGTACTGTAATAGATTTGATGCCCTCTGCTTTCTTTCTCCAGGGTATATGGAACATTTATATGTTTGATGCATCTCATTATGTTTTATCTTTTGATGAATTAGAGTATTTTGTCACAAAGATAGTGTTATGAATAGGAGCCATGTGGTGAGAAAATGACATACCTGTACTTGGAGAATAATCAAGAGTCTCTTTTGCCACATGGAACCCCTGCAGTTCTTGCACAGCAGGGGAGAGAGTTGGAGTGAAGAATGTGTTTTTATTCTTTTTAATCAGGATAGCGAGTTAGTCGTGAAACTGGCAGTAAAGAAACAAGGAATTTCCTGCCCTCCTGGATTGCTACTTGGAATTAATCTAAGCCGTTCAATATCGGCACCATATTCCTTCAACTATTCCACCTCCTCCCATGTGAATGGCATGCTGGATTTGGCTTTAGATTCTAGGTTTGATAGAAGTATATAAAATTAGGAGAGGTATATATTAGGTAGTTAGTCAGAAGCTTTTCCCATGGTGGAAAAGTCCAACACTAGAGAGCATAGCTTTCAGGTGAGAGGAGGAAGATTTAATGGAGTGTGCGGGGAAAGATTTATTACGCAAACGTAGACTGGGCCCAGAGGCTTTGGGATCGCACAGTGGGGCAACAGTAGACGCTGCTTTACAGTGCCAGAGACCCGGGTTCGATCCAGACCACGGGTGCTGCCTGTACGAAGTTTGCATGTTCTCCCTGTGACTGCTTGATTTTTCTCCAAGTGCTCCGGTTTCCTCCCACACTCCAAAGATGTACAGGTTTGTTGGGTAATTGGCTTTGATAAAATTGTAAATTGTCCCTAGTGTGTAGGATAGTGCTGGTATACGAGATGATCGCTGGTCGGTGCGGACTCGGTGGACCAAAGGATCTATTTCGGTGCTGTATCTCTAAACGAAACTAAATGAAACTAAACTAAAGCTAGAAATTTTTTCTTGCAAGAACATCCTTACAACAGGACATGACACCACAAACATAACTCGGCTGGTTTATCTGGGAACACTTACCAAAAATTGCAGTTTCCCCAGTTGCACAGGGATGTGTTGACAAGTTGTGTGAAAATGTTCCTGTTTGGAAAAAGCACTGTTCTTACTGCATGGGGATTCAGCGCGAAGCCAAGTATGAAACCAGTGCACCTCGGTTCACGGTAACAAGGTGAGAGGGATGATGGTTCAGGGGATGATCCGCATCATGGTGACAGCTACAACAGGTCTTTAAGGCCGGGTGCAGCTTGGACTTAGAAAATAGTGCAGACACCTGGCGGCTCTTGCTTATGCGCTCAGTGGGCTGTTTTATGTATTCTGTACTCTATCTGGGATTATACTCATGTTCGGCAATAATCTTACTGATCTGTTTGCAAAAAAAGAATTTCACTGTATGTGTAGGAAAGAACTGCAGATGCTGGTTTACACCGAAGAAAAACACAAAATGCTGGAGTAACTCAGCGAGTCAGGCAGCATCATTGGAGAAGGGAAATAGGTGACATTGCAGGTCGAGACCCTCCTTCAGATGTCTTTTCCTTTTCTTATTCCTTTTCTCCAGAGATGCTGCCTGACCTGCTGAGTTACTCCAGCATTTTGTGTCTATCTAAGAAATGTCACTGTACCTTGGTCCACGTGATAATAAAGAACCATTGAATCATTAAACTTCTCATCAATGA